>NC_053160.1:9466343-9766343 GCF_016835505.1 Polypterus senegalus
GTTGGTATGGGTGTTAATGTTTCTCGAGAAGAAAAAGATCAGGGGTGAGAGGCAAAGATACATTTATACTGTGAATGTCTCACGTCTAACAGCACGGTGGCACGGGGGCAGAGCTCCAGCCTTCTGGGTTGTATCCATTCATCATCTGGGTGAAGTTCCCATGTCCTCTCCATGTCTGTACGGGTTATCCTTCCTTATTCTTAGACATGTAGTTTGTCAGGCTGACTAGAAATTCTAAATGTGTGGCATGTTTGACATGTGGTGTCCCATCCAGGGCTGCTTTCCACCTTACTCCCAGGGTCAGTTATCTGAAATTTTGGGTCATTGGGGTTCGGAAACCCAAAAAAATATCAAATGGTTTGTCTGAAATGGCTAACAGACTAGTGCACTCCACTCTCCAGTTCTTCAGGGCCGTCTTAACAGCATTATAGGCCGCGGGCAAAGCAGTGCACTGGGGCCCCTACCAACACAACCATTCACAGGAATAAAATTAAACATATATTCATTATATTGGTACAATTAAATCAGTGTTTAAACATTAAAAATAGGCTGTACAGCAGGGGTCACCAGCTCCGGTCTTGGAGGACCACCGTGGCTGCAGGTTTTCATTCTAACCCTTTTCTTAATGGGTGACCTGTTTTTGCTGCTAATTCACTTCTTTTGAAGTCATTTTAATTGACTTGCTCTTGAAGACTCAGACCCCTCAATTGTTTCTTCTTCCTTAATTAGCAGCCAAACCAGAACGAGATACAAAATGAGCCAAAACAACTGGTGTCCATCATACAATATGTGAAAATAAAGAAAGGTGAAGGTCTCAGGAATGCTGATCTGCTCAGGTCCTCAAAACATTTTGACAGAAAAGAGAAAATCAACAATTTCAGAAATGTCTGCTAATGCACAATGAGAGCAGCAACAAGCCACGGAATTAAAGAACGGGTTTAATTAACGTCAAGACTCTGCGCCTCATTAAGCAGCTGGTTGGAGTGAAATTGGTTGGAGTTTGAGGCCCTGACTTAGTTGATCTTCTCTTGGCTCCCTCATTTCACATTTCATTTCTGTTTGGGTGCCATTTAAGGAAAGAAATGAAGCAACTGAGAGGAACGATGAATGAAATTCAGGGGAACAAATCTGAAAAAAGCAATTCAATTAAAATGAATGCACAAGAAGTTAATTAGCAGCGCAAAATGGTCACTCATTAAAAAAGGTTAGAATGAAACCCTGCAGCCATGGTGGTACTGCAGGACTGGACTTGGTGACCTCTGCTGTACAGAAAAGATTAATTAACACAAACCTTTGAACAACATAACATGAGCCTTGAAAAACACAAAAATTTCAACATATACAAGTAAATGATACCCAATTGGTAAACCATACAGCATAGGACCCCTATGCCTGTACCCCCGGGCAGCTGCCCAGCGTGCCCATGTGTTAAGATGGCCCTGGGAAGACTCAATTCTCATCTCTCTGACTTTTTCAGGGTCTATTTTTGGGGTCACCTACCAATTTGAATGTACTATGTAAACAAGGAGGGGAATCTTCACTGTCGCTGAGCTCCCATATATTAGGGATTGTTCAGATGCCCTAAAAGGTGCGATTAAGGACACCCTCTTGGACCAAAATGCTTCAGCAGCCAGCAGTGCAGTGTCTTAGCGCGCTCTTCAGCCAAACTTGAAAATACTTCTCTAAAAGGAGAACGTTTACAGTGGACTCAAAGAGTACTCAGAACCCCTCCACGTTCTGCACGCTTCATTTGCCATGTTGGCCATTCCATCTACACTAGGGATCTCAAACTGCAGTCCTGGGGTCTCATGTATCACGGCGTGCGTAGAAATCACACTCTAACATGACGTTCGGACAAAAGCAGAAATGTGCGTACGCACAAAAAAAATCCAGATGCATAAATCTGTGCGAACGCCAACTTCCACGTTCTTCCGCTCCATAAATCCCGGTCAGCGTGAAAAATAACTCATGTGCACGCGCCTGATGCCACTCCCCAACTCCGCCCAGAATTACGCCTCTTTCAATATGCAAATCAATATAAATAGCCCTTAAGCTCAGCGTTCTGTGAAATGGCAATGGCAAAAGCACGGGGGGCAAATAGAAGAAGTTCAGCGAATACCAAGTGGAGGAAAGGAAAAATGTACTATTTGTTGGTTTAAGCAGTGGTTTAAACAACAAAAGGAAGTTGATCGAGTGATATAGAGTGTCGGAGAAACTCGAAAGGTCAAGTTCACAAAGTTGCAGAGTGCCCGAAATAAAAAGTTGTCACATATCAAAGTTGCCGTGAAAAGGCGAGTCGTAGCCCACTGTCTGAGTTTCATATGAAAGCTTATTAGGGTATAGAGAAAAGAAAAATAGGCACACAGTCAGAAAAAAGCACGAAATGTCAACTTTAATTTCAACATTTCCACTTTAATCACGTAGTTTATTTTGTCATTAAAGTAGAACATCATAAACTTCATCTTAAAATTGTTTAATTTACTAGTTTCTCAAATCCCATTGTAACTAAATTAGGACGTTAAATGCTCTGTATTCTGTGTGTTCTTCTATGCCAGGAGTGCCCAATGCGTCGATCGCGATCGACCGGTAGATCGCAAAGGTAGTGCAGGTAGATCGCTTTGCATTCAAAAAAAATGTTTCTTTAAACGTTAGTCTATCATGTATCCTCCCTATGGCATTTGCCACTTGATTGACATACAGGGTGGCCAGGCTGACATCTCTTTTTTTCTAACACACTGGCCATCCCTCACGCACGATCAAAGCCGTGAGCTATTGCAAAACTCCGGCTGTGATCTATTTAGCTTTCCAATTTATATCGACTAAAGAAGGGATTTAAAAAAAAAAATTGTTTGGGGAGGGTATGGGCTGAATGTGGAACTGAAAGAGGATTTTTTTTCTCACAACGTCACAATTGAAGTGCGTTTGTCTGACGTCTGAGGTTCAATCCCCGATGAGGGGTGCAGTGTATATGCCTGATGAGCCCAAAATAGGGCGAAACACGTGTCGCGTAATATTTGCATTATTTGACAGTTAACTATGTAACATTCTATGATCTGTTTCTCGCAACTGAGAAGGCACCCATGGCGGATGTCTGCCGACTTGCAGACCAACCACACGCGTTACCCACCCATTCAATCAGATTGTGATTCAGACTTCGAATGCTATATATATATATATATATATATATATAAAATCATTTTTAATGTAGGTAGATCATTTCGACCTGGTCATTTTAAAAGTAGCTTGCAAGCCAAAAGAGTGTGGGCACCCCTGTTCTATGCGCTCTATGTGTGTGAATCACTACGTGCTTCTTAAATGGTCTTTCTCTTCCTCCGACAGGACACAGAATCCATTACAGTCATAATATTACAGCTGTCTGAATAATTAAAATGCTGAGATGTATACGTGATATCATTTTCATGATGATAGGAGTTAAAGCATGTTATCTCATATATTGTGGCCACCAGAGCACGTGCCAGCTCCCTAAATGCCCAACACACACAGTTTCAGGGGCTAGTTGCACTCAACAAGAGGATTTTTATTCATGTGAAATGCCTCTCCCAAGAATTTCCCACAGCACATTACAATCACAAAGCAGCACACAAGAATACAGCAATGGTCGTAAAAGACACCTTCTTCTGGTCAGCCAGGTTTCTTATAGCAGAAGCACAAAAGGGGGCGGGGCTAAGTGCCCTCACTGGGCGGTTTTTTGGTGCTGTTGAGAGAGAAGGACAAGAGAAGAAATTGTTAGCCACAGCGCCCTCTCTCACCGCTATGGGTTATTACATACCTCGATCAAGCCCTTTTGTGTATAAATATATAAAATCCTGTGTGGCTTTAATAGGGAAAGCAATTTAAGCTTCTTTACATGTATTGTAAATATCAACACCACCATCATGGCAACTTTTCTTCCAGAATGCAGAGGTATAGTCTGTTTTTTTTTTTTCATCCTCACCATCATAAAGTAAAATGTATGGGAAAAAATAAATCACCTTATGAATGAAAATGAGTTCAGTTTATAACAATTTTGTATTTCTGTTTTTTCTGCAGAAAGTGAGTGAGAAGGTTGGTGGGGCAGAAGGAACCAAACTGGATGATGACTTCAAAGAAATGGAGAAGGTGGGTGAGAAAGGACATTTTGGAAAAGACTCATTGAATAGTCATAATAATAAAAAAAGAATTATTATTATTTTTATATAACACTTTTCTAAAATACTCAGTGTGTTTTGCATAGAGGGGGACCACTTGAGCCACAACCAATGTGTATCACCCACCTGGATGGCACGATGGCAGCCATGTTTGCTCCTGTACACTCACCACACATTAGCTTTTAGGTGGCTGGGGGGAGATAGTTAGCTGGTGAATGACAGGAAATGATTAGGGGGCCAAAATGACCAGGCCGTGGTGGGCCATTTATCCAGGACATCAGGGAACCCCTTACTCTTTTTGAAGGAAGCCCAGGGGTCTTCAGTGATCACAAAGAATCAGGATTTTGGTTTTACATCTCATTTGAAGAGTGTCACCAATTTTTGCAGCATAATATGGCCGAAATTGGGATCCACACACTGACCACAGGTTAAGTGCCCTCTGCTGGCCTCACCGACACCTCTTGCGACAGCAATAAGTGATGCCAGCAGGTTAAACAAATTGATTTAAAAGGCTGCCTCATCTCTAGTTGGTCTTCTATCCAAGTAGATCAGATGAGGTAATCTTTATTAATCCCAAGGAAAAGTTAGAAACGTAAAAAACAAAGATGCAGACTCACAGGACAATCAGTCAGTAGATAGACATATAATAAATAAATATTGTACAGAATTAAAACAAATACAAGTGAACTTAAAGAGTACATTGGGAGGAAGCATTGAATTGCCTGATAGCAGCCGTAAAGACCCCCACCGTGGTGGAATGAGCCTGTAGCTAGACTTGCTCCAAGAGAGTGCCTCCTGGAGAAGATGGAGGGGATTTTTCAAGATGGCATCCGATTCTACCACCACCCACTTTTCCACAACAGCTTCCAGTGTGTCCAGAGTTCACAGGCTTTCCCGATTCGTTTGTTCTGCCATTGTGTTTCTTCTGATCTTCCCAGGAGACTGCAGCATTGAACACCACACTGGCTACTATGGACTGATAGAACATGTCCAGCAGCTTGTATTGTGGAGAAATCGTCAGACGAAAATGAGCAGAGTCTTCAGAAAGGCAGTCAGAATTTAGTCTTTATTACAGAGCACATAAAGCCGTCTCAGTTCATGAAGTGAGCCAGGTGGTTAGGGCGCGGTTCGTTTTTATTTCAGTTCTAACTCACAAAACACCCCCATTTCGTACAGATTTCTCGTCATCCACTTTACATGTTATCTTCATAATAATGACCTCGCGCTGTACCTGTTTTCATAGCAATTACCTTGTCTTGTAAACTCCTTTCCCCTAATAATCATCAATCTTCAAGTAACAATCATTAGGACTCAAAGGTCGTACTTGCCGCCTGGCCCAGAGATGACCATCGTCTGATCATGTTTTACATTTCTCACATTTTCACATTTCTAATCTTGATCTAATAAAAATTAGAGGCCTTTTAATAGGTCAGTCCTCATCATTAAATTGGAACCAGGGTGACCCCCCCCATATGAGAAACTAAACTGTTCAATTAATAATTGCTTGTTGCAGTCATAGGCAGGTTGCACTGGTAAGGGTGGCAGGCAGCTTCACTGATTAGAGCTAAGCTGCTGGAGCTGAATGCGGGCGACTGCTTGGATAGTCAACTCTTAAACTCCTGTATAGCTCAGTCTAGCTAACACAATGCAGCTTGCTTTAAACGTGATCATCTAGAGCAGTGTTTGATGACCTCGGTCCTGGGGGGCACACTGTGGCTGCAGGTTTCTGTGCCAACCGGATTCCTAATAAGTGACAACACCTGATAGCACTGATCTCATTTAATTAGCTGGTATGATTTTTCTTTTATTCTACATTCAGAAAAGCACAGCAGCATGATTTTTATATTTATAAGACATTTAGAAATATTTCTGCTTTTGCTATAGATTTAAATGCTTAACTCTCTTTTGTTGATTTTTATTATATTTTGCCCTTTCTCTGTGCAGTTTTTCCCTGTCTTTGCATCTTATTAATGACAATTAAAAATGAGCAGAGCAGACACGCTGGCAAACCACACGGAAAGGCCGCAAGGACTTTAGCATCAGACCCACTAATTAGTAAATACAGTAACGGGTGACTTAAACAATCAGAACACCTAGAAAAGTAGAAAGAAAATCAAGATGACAATACTGTTAAAAAGAAATAAATATATTATTCCACTATAACTGTTTGGTACATTTTAATATATATAAACCTTGTGTTGGCTGGGATTGGCTCCAGCAGCACCCGTGACCCTGTGTTCGAATTCAGCGGGTTGGAAAATGGACATGGAAAATGGATATACTTTTTATTTTTACCAAACTTAGTATTGTAATCCTCCCTGCGTGGAGTTTGCATGTTCTCCCCGTTTCTGCATGGGTTTCCTCCGGGTACTCCAGTTTCTTCCCACAGTCCAAAGACATGCAGGTTAGGTGCATTGGGAATTCTAAATTGTCCCTAGTGTTTGCTTGGTGTGTGGGTGTGTGTGCCCTGCTGTGGGCTGGCACCCTGCACAGGGTTTGATAGATAGATAGATAGATAGATAGATAGATAGATAGATAGATAGATAGATAGATAGATAGATAGATAGATAGATAGACAGATAGATAGATAGATAGATAGATAGATAGATAGATAGATAGATAGATAGATAGATAGATAGATAGATAGATAGATACTTTATTAACCCCAAGGGGAAATTCACATAATCCAGCAGCAGTATACTGATACAGAAAAAAATATTAAATTAAATAATAATAAAAATGCATGTAAAAGCAGACAATAACTTTGAGTAATGTTCACATTTACTCCCCCGGGTGGAATCGAAGAGTCACATAGTGTGGGAGAGGAACGATCTCCTCAGTCTGTCAGTGGAGCAGGATGGTGACAAAAGTCTGTCACTGAAGCTACTCCTCTGCCTGGAGATGACACTGTTCAGTGGATGCAGTGAATTCTTCATTATTGACAGGAGTTTGCTTAGTGCCCGTCGCTCTGCCACAGATGTTAAACTGTCCAACTTAACTCCTACAACAGAGCCTGCCTTCTTAACAAGTTTGTCCAGGCGTGAGGCGTCTTTCATCTTTATGCTGCCTCCCCAGCACACCACTGCGTAGAAGAGGGCACTCACCACAACCGTCTGGTAGAACATCTGCAGCATCTTATTGCAGATGTTGAAGGATGCCAACCTTCTCAGAAAGTACAGTATAGTCGGCTATGACTTTTCTTACATAGAGCATCAGTATTGGCAGTCCAGTCCAATTTGTCATCCAGCTGCACTCCCAGATATTTATAGGTCTGCACCCTCTGCACACAGTCACCTCTGATGATCACAGGGTCCATGAGGGGCCTGGGCCTCCTAAAATCCACCACCAGCTCCTTGGTCTTGCTGGTGCTAAGGTGTAGGTGGTTTGAGTCGCACCATTTAACAAAGTCCTTGATTAGCTTCCTGTACTCCTCCTCCTGCCCACTCCTGATGCAGCCCATAATAGCAGTGTCATCAGCGAACTTTTGCACGTGGCAGGACTCCGAGTCATATTGGAAGTCTGATGTATATAGATTGAACAGGACGGAGAAAGTCCAGTCCCCTGCGGCGCCCCTGTGTTGCTGACCACAATGTCAGACCTGCAGTTCCCAAGACGCACATACTGAGGTCTGTCTGTAAGATAGTCCACGATCCATGCCACCAGGTGTGAATCTACTCCCATCTCTGTCAGCTTGTCTCTAAGGAGCAGAGGTTGGATGGTGTTGAAGGCGCTAGAGAAGTCCAGAAACATAATTCTTACAGCACCACTGCCTCTGTCCAAGTGGGAGAGGGATCGGTGTAGCATATAGATGATGGCATCCTCCGCTCCCACCTTCTCCTGGTATGCGAACTGCAGAGGGTCAAGGGCGTGGCGGACCTGTGGCCTCAGGTGGTGAAGCAGTAGCCGCTCCATGGTCTTCATCAGATGTGACATCAGAGCAACTGGCCGGAAGTCATTCAGCTCACTAGGACTTGATACCTTTGGGACAGGGGTGATACAAGATGTTTTCCAAAGCCTTGGGACTTTCCCCTGTTCCAGGCTCAGGTTGAAGATGCGCTGTAGAGGACTCCCCAGCTCCAACACACAGGCCTTCAGCAGTCGTGGCGATACTCTATCTGGACCTGCTGCTTTGCTGGCACGAAGTCTTCTCAGCTCTCTGCTCACATGGGCTGCTGTAATTGTGGGTGGCGATGTCTCTCCTATGCTGGTATCAGCAGAAGGATGGTTGGAGGATGCAGTACTCCGAGGTGGGTTAGGGTGATCAAACCTGTTAAAGAAGTTGTTCATTTGGTTTGCTCTCTCCACGTCTGTCTCGATGGCGGCACCCCGCTTCGAGCTGCAGCCAGTGATAATCTTCATCCTGTCCCACACTTCCTTCATGCTGTTATTCTGCAGCTTCTGCTCCAGCTTTCTCCTGTACTGCTCCTTCACCGCCCTGAGCTGGACTCGGAGTTCCTTCTGCACGTGCTTGAGCTCATGCTGATCACCGCCTTTAAAAGCCCTTTTCTTCTGGTTCAAAAGGCCTTTGATGTCAGTTGTAATCCATGGCTTGTTGTTAGCATAGCAGCATACTGTTCTTACTGGAACTACAATGGCATCAGTCCCAGGATGCTCAGGTGCTGTGCTGCCCAGCTGTGTGGAGCTCTACATCTGATCTTCAACAAGAGTCTGAAACTGCAGAGGGTCCCGTCACTCTGGAAAACATCCTGTCTGGTTCCAGTCCCTAAAAAGACCCACCCATTGACCCCCAGCGACTACAGGCCAGTGGCTCTGACTTCACACGTTATGAAAGTGCTGGAGAGACTTCTCCTGAAACATAAGAGTCTGCTGGTAGAACCTTGGCTGGACCCTCTACAGTTTGCTTATCGGCCCCGTATCAGCGTGGAGGACGCCATCATCTATCTGCTGAACCAGGCTTATTCTCATTTGGACATTGCTGGGAACACTGTGAGGGTCATGTTTTTTGACTTCTCCAGTGCTTTTAACACAATCAGACCATCACTGCTGGGAAATAAGCTTACGGAAATGCAGGTGGATGCCCCATTGGTAGCCTGGATTACGGACTATTTAACCAATCGACCACAGCATGTCCGGCTGAAGAGCTGTTGCTCTGATGCAGCACGGGGGCACCGCAGGGAACTGTCCTATCACCCTTCCTCTTCACCCTCTATACATCTGACTTCAGGTACAGGTCTCAGTCATGTCATCTGCAGAAATTCTCTGATGACTCTGCCATTGTGGCCTGTATTAGGGAAAGACAGGAGGATGAATACAGGAGGGTGGTGGACAGTTTTGTGGAGTGGTGTGAGCTAAATTTTTTACAGATAAACATCACAAAGACAAAGGAACTGGTTGTGGACTTTAGAAAACAGGCTCCTTTTCCCACCCCTGTCACCATCAGAGGAACTGATGTTGAGGTGGTTGAGGACTACAGGTACCTGGGGGTACACATTGACTGTAAACTGGACTGGCCCAAGAACACCAACATGGTTTTCAAGAAAGGGCAGAGCCGACTTTACCTATTGAGGAGGCTCAGGTCTTTCAATGTCTGTGGGAAGATGCTGACTATGTTCTATCACTCTGTGGTAGAGAGTGTGGTGTTTTTTGCAGCTGTGTGTTGGGGCAGTGGGCTGAAGACAGCTGAGGCCGACAGGCTGAACAAACTGATTAAAAAGGCTGGCTCTGTCCTGGGTGTCAAACTGGAGAACCTGGCGGAGGTGTCTGAGAGGAGACAACAACATTTACAACAACATTTATTTATATTGCACATTTTCATACAAACAGTAGCTCAAAGTCCTTACCATATTAAAGAATAGAAAAATGAAAGACACAATTATAAAACAAAATAAATCAACATTAATTAACATCGAATAAGAGTAAGGTTCAATGCCCAGGGCGGACAGAACAAACAAAAAAACTCCAGACGGCTGGAGAAAAAAGAAAAAATCTGTAGGGATTCCAGACCATGAGACCACCCAGTGCCCTCTGGGCATTCTACCTAACATAAAGGAAACAGTCCTCTTTGGATTTAGGATTCTCACGGAAGGGCTTGATGATGATGATGGTCACGTAGACTTCTGCCTTTTAATCCGTCCATCATTGTTGGAGCATCATGAAGCTTTGAGTAGGTGGTGGTGGCGCAGGCCACCACCACAAAGAAACCGGAAAAAGAAACAGAAAAGAGAGTAGGGGTCAGTAGGAGAATGCTGAAAAAGATTCTCGGTATCATGGACAACCCCTCTCACCCCATGCATGCCTCCTTGATGGGTCATCGGAGCACACATAGCAAAAAACTCATTGCCTCCAAGTGTAGAACCGAACGCCACAGGAAATCCTTTCTACATGTGGCAATAAGACTGTATAATTCTTCCTCATTCTGTAGGTGATCCTTCCCATCATCACATGCTGCTATCTCATTTTTTTAAAGCATAAACACTAGCCACTTTTCATTACCACTTGCACTTTTAATCTGTAATTTATTATATCTGTTATAGTTTTTGTTATAGTTGTTTGTTGCTTTGCACAAATAAGTTATATAGTTATAATACAAACTATTAGTTATAGTTATAGTTATTTGATATTTTGTTGAGAGTTATGTTGTTATTCTGTTTATTTAGTTATTCTGTTTGCACTATTATTACTGATCTTTTTAACTCTTTATTACCTTATCTTTATTCCTCTTGTTGCACTGAGCATGTATATGACAAAAGAATTTCCCTCGATAAAGGATAAATCTATCTATCTATCTATCTATCTATCTATCTATCTATCTATCTATCTATCTATCTATCTATCTATCTATCTATCTATCTATCTATCTATCTATCCAGAAGTTGATGTAATCAGTTGTGCATTCAACAGCCTCTTCAATGTTCTCACCATGTGACCCCAGCAATATATCCCAGTCTGTAGTTCCAAAGCAGTCTCTCAGAGCCTGCTGTGCCTCAGGGGACCACTTCCTGAATGAGCGTTTGGTTGTAGGTAGTTCCCTCACTCTTGGTTTGTAGTTTGTTTCCTGCCTTGCGCCCTATGTTGGCCGGGATTGGCTCCAGCAGCCCCCCGTGACCCTGTAGTTAGGATATAGCGGGTTGGATAATATTGTGATTTCTATATTGTTCCCAAAACACAGAACTTGGGAAATAACACATCAATTAATTAGCCCAGGAGTCCAATTAAAAACAGAAGCTGGTTGGAACAAAAACCTGCAGCCACAGTGGGGGCCACAGGACCGAGGCTGGGAAACACTGATCTAGAATATTCATCCATCCATCCATCCACTTCAGGGCACATCCACACTAGGGAAAATTTAGAATCGCCAATGCACCTACGCTGCATGTCTTTGGACTGTGGGAGGAAACCCACGCAGACACGGGGAGAACATGCAAACTCCAGGCAGGGAAGCGAACCCTGGTCTCCTAACTGCGAGGCAGCAGCGCTACCACTGCGCCACCGTGCCACCCCCATCCATTATCCAACCCACTATATCCTAACTACAAGGTCACGGGGGTCTGCTGGAGCCAATCCCAGCAAACAATGGGCATAAGGCAGGAAACAAACCCCGAGTAGGGCACACACTCACAATTTAGGACCACCAATGCACCTACCCTGCATGTCTTTGGACTGTGGGAGGAAACCCACGCAGACACGGGGAGAACATGCAAACTCCAGGCAGGGAGGACTCAGGAAGCGAACCCGGGTCTCCTAACTGCGAGGCAGCAGCGCTACCCACTGTGCCACCGTGCAGCCTAGAGCAGTCATAATCCTTAAAATTTAAAATGAAATGCTTATATATTTAAAGTGTTTATACGCTAGCATGCAAGTTTACTTAGTTTAAGGGCCTTGAGTGTTTGCAGAAACTTGTTTGGTCTTCAGTCAGCCAGAAGGCCCTGCAAAGCCGCCATGTCCCAAACAAAAGCTTGTTTTCTCAGTTCCCTCAAAAAACACAGCGTCCTCGGTTCATAGAAAGCAAAACAAGTGAAAAGCAAGTAAGCAGGCCACATTCAAAACAAAAGCAGCGGCCTGTAAAATAATAGTGCCTGTCTAAGCCACTTAAAAAGATGTCAAGAAAGTTGCAACTCCTTTTAATAGCCAATAGTTCTAAAACCAATAAGAAGACATATCGCTCCTTGATCTAAACCTCAACACTTGCTGCACACATCAATAGACCTGAGTCTCCGAAGCAAGTCCAGTCTGCTTTGGCCCTTCTTCTACGACGCCTCTGTGCTGTCAGGCCAGTCCAGTTTGTTGTTCATGTGAATCCCCAGGTACTTGTAGCTCTGCACCACTTGAATGGTGACTGGTGGTCTCAGAGGCTCCCTGTATCCAGTAGGGGGCGTTAGCTCCCTTGGAATGAGCTCTTTTGTAATTGTGGTGTGCTACATCACCCAAATCTATATAGTGTAGAAGATCAGGCCCCGGGCACAGACAGACAGACACCATATGTCCAAAACACACACGTTTATTTACTCCTATGCTCCAAACAGTACTCAGTCCTTCTCTTCCCGTCTCTCCTCTACTGCTTCCTTCCCAAAGCTTTGTCTTCCTCCTCCCGTCTCTGGCTCATGAGTGGAGCGAGATGGTCTCCTTTATAGTGCACCCGGAAGTGCTCCAGGTGCCCCTTGATTAACATCCGGTAGCACTTCCGGGTGTGGCAGATGTGCTGCAAGTCCAGACTCTGGAGCTGTCCAAGTGCCCCCTGGCGGTGGCCATGGACCCGCACCGGGTTGAGCTTCTAAGCTCCAATTCCGTGGCCCCAATGTAAACTAAGGGGGCTGCCCTCTCATGTCCCGGGGAAGGTATTCCTGGCAGTATGCCCATTCCCCCGGTCTTCTCCTAAACAGGGCATCCCATCTGGGCAAGATCCCTGGCTGTCCATCACACTAGATATTATATAAAAAGGTGATACCCCTCCCTTAGTGATATAGCGGTAAGAAGTCACAGCTTTGTTTAATGATGGCGTGCACTGCATAATAGATGAAGGAAGCCAATGGCAAGAACCCCGTTTGGGAATGGGGGTCCCGATGTATAGGGTCTGCCATTTTCACCACTTGAAGTGGAAGGATTTTCAGGATCGGATGACGTTATCTCCCATCCGTCTGTCGACTTCAAAGGTGTGCAATGTTTCAAGGCTTTAAACTCCTTCTTCATGTGCAGGCCCCCCACTTAGGTAAATCATGCCATTCCAAACAAGGCAAAGAGAGGACACAGTTTCATGCTGACTTTGACACATAGAAACAGTATACAATGGTCCTCAGTCTGACTGCCCATTTCGCAGTCGTCCTTATATGGTGAACCCCTGTGCTAAATCTGGCCCTGTGTCAACTGTGCATGTGAGTAGAAAAAGACAGATTTATAAAATATATTTGCACAGAGCACAGTGACATATTAAACTTATACACTGTGACAGATAGGGGGCGCTGTAGTCCCTTTGAACCCTCAGACCACACGTCAGGCACCAGATAAAAGTCAGAAATGAATTTAATTTCATAAATTGTGCACAAAGCACCTCCACCTCTGCTATACTTTCAATAATAACAATAATAATAATCAGAATAACACAATAATTAGAATCCTCCACTCCCAGCAGCTCAGTCACCCTTCCTCCCAACTCAGCACAGTCTGGTGGGGATTCCCCTAGTCCTTTTATAGTTCATGACCCGGAAGTGCTTCTGTCCTTCAGTCCATGATTCCATATCACTTCCGGGTCAGCTGAAAACTTCTTCTTTTCTTCAGCCTGGAAGTATGTCATTTCCCCTGTCCCTGTCACTGGGAAGTACTTCTGGGCTATATGGAAAATACAAGTCCCTGAGCCTCCCTGCAGCGTCCCCTGGCGGCCCCCATGGTATCCAGCAGGGCTGTGAATTAAAACTCCAAGGTCCATGATGCCCTGCTGGAATTCGGGGCACCTCCATGTTGCAGGGAAGAGCTCCATTTGGCGGCCTGGGGTTATTGGCCGGGATAAACTGCCGGCCATATATCACAACACTTATTATACTCCCTGGCACACCAGACATCCTCCACCAGCTCTTCTGTTTTGCTGATGTTGAGTTGCAGGTTGTTGTCCCTGCACCTCAAGACGAGGTCCTCCACAGCCTTCCTGTACTCCGACTTGTCTCCATTATTAATGCAGCCTACGATGGAGGAGTCATCTGAAAATTTCAGTTGACGGCAAGCGTTGGCATTGTGTTGGAATGCTGTTGTGTAGACAGAAGGGAGACGGGACAGTTTGGGGTGCCCTAGTATTATCCCCCCCACCACTTCTGACACCCAGTCCTTGAGCTTCAAAAACTGCTGTCTTTTGGTCAGGGACTCCATGGTCCAGGAGATTGTGGGGGCATTGAGCTTTTTCCCCTAGTCGATGAAGTAGAATGGTGTTAAAGGCACAGAAAAAAAAGGTATTGACCGGGCCCAGACATGCTTATCCTTAAGGGGCCTACCTGAAGTGCAACTGCTATGGCTGCTGGTAGTGGCACCTTAGCCGCTTCACAGCTCATTGGTCTCATTCCCTGTCCTCTTATGGAACATCTTTTGTACATTTTGCATGTTCTCCCTGTGTCCTTGTGGGTGCTCCAGCTTTCCTACCTCATTGCAGTAATTTTGCACCTACAGTTGTGCTTGAAAGTTTGTGAACCCTTTAGAATTTTCTGTATTTCTGCATAAATATGACCTAAAACTTCATCAGATTTTCACTCAAGTCCTAAAAGTAGATAAAGAGAAACCAGTTAAACAAATGAGACAAAAATATTATACTTGGTCATTTATTTATTGAGGAAAATGATCGAATATTACATATTTGTGAGTGGCAAAAGTATGTGAACCTCTAGGATGATCAGTTAGTTTGAAGGTGAAATTCGAGTCAATGGGATGCCAATCAGGTGTGAGTGGGCACCCTGTGGTATTTAAAGAACAGGATCTATCAAAGTCTGCTCTTCACAACACGTGTTTGTGGAAGTGTATCATAGCACGAACAAAGGAGATTTCTGAGGACGTCACAAAAAGAGTTGTTGGTGCTCATCAGGCTGGAGAAGGTTACAAAACCATCTCTAAAGAGTTTGGACTCCACCAATCCACAGTCAGACAGATTGTGTACAAATGGAGGAAATTCAAGACCATTGTTACCCTCCCCAGGAGTGGTCGACCAACAAAGATCACTCCAAGAGCAAGGCGTGTAATAGTCGGCGAGGTCACAAAGGACCCCAGGGTAACTTCTAAGCAACTGAAGGCCTCTCTCACATTGGCTAATGTTCATGTTCATGAGTCCACCATCAGGAGAACACTGAACAACAATGGTGTGCATGGCAGGGTTGCAAGGAGAAAGCCACTGCTCTCCAAAAAAAACATTGCCACTCATCTGCAGTTTGCTAAAGATCACGTGGACAAACCAGAAGGCTATTGGAAGAATGTTTTGTGGACGGATGAGACCAAAATAGAACTTTTTGGTTTAAATGAAAAGTGTTATGTTTGGAGAAAGGAAAACACTGCATTCCAGCATAAGAACCTTATCCCATCTGTGAAACATGGTGGTGGTAGTATCATGGTTTGGGCCTGTTTTGCTGCATCTGGGCCAGGACGGCTTGCCTTCATTGATGGAACAATGAATTCTGAATTATATCAGAGAATTCTAAAGGAAAATGTCAGGACATCTGTCCATGAACTGAATCTCAAGAGAAGGTGGGCCATGCAGCAAGAAAACGACCCTAAGCACACAAGTCGCTCTACCAAAGAAAGGTTCAAGAAGAATAAAGTGAATGTTTTGGAATGGCCAAGTCAAAGTCCTGACCTTAATCCAATCAAAATGTTGTGGAAGGACCTGAAGTGAGCAGTTCATGTGAGGAAACCCACCAACATCCCAGAGTTGAAGCTGTTCTGTACGGAGGAATGGGCTAAAATTCCTCCAAGCCTGTGTGCAGGAATGATCAGAAGTTACCAGAAACGTTTAGTTGCAGTTATTGGGGGGTCACAGCAGATACTGAAAGCAAAGGTTCACATACTTTTGCCACTCACAAATATGTAATATTCGATCATTTTCCTTAATAAATAAATGACCAAGTATAATATTTTTGTCTCATTTGTTTAACTGGTTTCTCTTTATCTACTTTTAGGACTTGAGTGAAAATCTGATGATGTTTTAGGTCATATTTATGCAGAAATATAGAAAATTCTAAAGGGTGCACAAACTTTCAAGCACAACTGTAAGCTGGCCTCTAATGGAATACCCTGGCTCAACCTTAGTTTTTTGCCTTACCCTGTAACCTCTGTCTCTCTACAATCCTTTAACAAGAAGGCAAAGTTATAAAAATAAATGGATGGAGAGAGCAGGGAGGCCTCAGTCCAGGCAGGCTACAGAAGATGGAATCCTGAGCTAGAAATGCGCCGCAGTGTGCCGACAGTAATGGCTCCTATCATTTATTATGTATACACCCTTGGTCTAAAAATAATTTCGTTTAAATCACACGGCTGTCATTTCTGGGTTTGTTTAATGCCAGTTTCACACAGCATATTGATTTTAGTTTCTCAGTATAAAGCACTTTCCTTCTTGCCAAAAAAAAAAAAATCAATTTGTTTTGAACATTTAGCACTCAAAAGGGCTCACCACATTTTAAATAGACGTCTTCTGATTAATGAACCAGTCATCTGCTTTAACAGGTGGCGGCTTGACTCCGCTTCAGTTCTTGGACTACTCTGCGTTGGGTTTGGGCCTTTGTCATGGCTGTCTGTCGACCCTATAATGATGCTGTCCATCCATTCATCCATCCTTGTCACTCCCCCTCCTGTGTGTAGGCTGGTTGGAGAACAGTCCATCTTGGGTAAGGCAGACCCCAGAGGCATGATGGGACGGGGAAATGCCACACCTGGGGATGGTGGGTTGGTTTTGATAGTGATATAATGACACTCTCTTGTTCTTTTTGTTGATGGGGTCCTTTGTTGTTCAAGTTTGGAAGGAAGAGCCATTGCAAAGGAGTTGTTGTGGTGAGGGTGGGCAATACTCAATCGCACCGCTTCACTTCCTGTCGGGAATCCACATGGGAAGCCGTGCGCAGGGTGATGAGGGACAGCAGGAAGTTGCACCAATTTGAAACTTTGGATGGACCCTTGGTGGGAATAGGGGTTGATTCGGTCATAGTCAGGACATCACCTCTGACCTTGCCGCCATGGGAGGCACTACCAGGAGTATACGACTCTCGACGGCATCGCTCAGGGGATCATCGATCATGGAAACCTCTCTGACATGTTAAGTCGCTGGGTGTTTGCATCCATCAGGATCACCCAAAGACCACCCTGTTGATTGGCCACCCAAACTGATTGGGTAAGGAATGATTGTGCCCAATGGTACCCCATGTGTGATGACATCCTGCCTTGCATCTGCTATTTCTATGTTAGGCTTCCGTTACTGATGAAAATCTAAAATAGAAGAAAACTCCGTAGTCGGAATGGTCAAAGTGGAGATGCCTGTTCAAGCAAGATGGTGATGCAGTTGTTATTGAGGTTGAACCCTGGTTAGATTCCAGTGATGTCTTCTTTTTGGTGTTTGTGTGTTGTCCTTGTGTGGTGTTCTAGAAGTTTCATAGAGTATACAGTGGATGCAGAAAGCATCCAGACCCCCTTCAACCTTCTGTACACTTTGGACTTATGAGATTTATGAGAGTGAGTCGGGGTGTCTCCCCCTTAAGGTGGAGACCATGTTATATTTCAGCCAGCCAGTCAGATTCCTTCTTTATGCCCTTTAAGTCCATTTTTGCTTGTTTTGTTTGTGTTACTGATGCCAATTATTTGCATTTTTCCGTGTTTCTATGCTTGTTCTGTTATGTTCCGTGTGTCTTGTGGGTGGTTCCCCCTGAGGCGGGGCCTCCTGCCCATCACCATCAAAGGGCTGTGCTCAGCCCTATAAAGGCTAAGGATACACAGAGTCTCTTGTGGTTCATTGAATGCTCTGATGTTGGTGAGTATCTCTGGTGCTTTTTGAGAATTTCCTGGACTTTTGACCTCTGCCCTCTGTCTTTTGACCATTCGTGGGATTTGTGTATTGGGATTTGTTTGCCTGGGATTACCTTGGATTTTTTCTGGCAACCCTTGTTGTGCCTTTTGTGCTCTTTGACATTTTTTGCATAATAGATATTTTTATATACATTCTACCTTTGCCTTCTCATGACTACAACAACAACATTAATTTCTATAGCACACTTTCATACAAATGCTGTCGCTCAAAGTGCTTTACAAGGTAACAAAGAAAAAAGAAAAACATAAAAATAAAATTCGGCAATACTAATTAACAATGAATAAATTAAGGTCCAATGGTCAGGAGGGCAGAAAAAACAAAAAAAAAAAAAAATTAAAACTCCATGGGCTGGAGACAAAAAAAAAATTCTGCAGGGGTTCTGAGGCCACGAGACCACCCAGCCCCATCTGGGCATTCTACCTAACATAAATGATCTCAATCAGTCCTCATGGCTTTCAGGCTTGACGTGGAAGAATTAAACGATGACAGTCATGTGGACCTCTGGTCTTCAATCCATCAATGGAGGGACTGCATGGCACCCTGCTCAGGTGGTGGTGGCGCAGATTGGCACCACAGAAAACCAGAAAAAGAACAGCAGAGAAAGTAGGGGTTAGCCATGATAAAAATGATAATTCAATGCATATACATTGTGGAAGACTGCCGGCTTCCGAGGCCGGTCCGCACCCCCAGGCCGACAGGAGGAGCTCTCCAGACAGCGGGATTGTGCTCCGAGGTCCAGCAGGGCCTTATGGACTCTGTGGTGTTTATTCACAGCCCTGCTGGATACCTTGGGCGCCACCAGGAGTCGCTGTGGGGGGACTTATCGGCTCTGTTGTGCCTTATGACCCGGGAGTACGTCACGGTCACGTGACAGGAAGATATGGCGTGCTCC
Source organism: Polypterus senegalus (assembly GCF_016835505.1). Classification (NCBI taxonomy): domain Eukaryota; kingdom Metazoa; phylum Chordata; class Cladistia; order Polypteriformes; family Polypteridae; genus Polypterus; species Polypterus senegalus. Next base: position 9,485,380 of record NC_053160.1, read on the forward strand.
CGGGTTGAAGTAATGGACTTATTGCCCTGACCCGGAAGGAGTAGGGAACTGTGGACTCCTGGGACAGGAACACCTCCGGGTCAGGGGCTATAAAAGGACGCTGCCTCAGTCCAGACACTGAGCTGTGCTGGGTGGGAGAGGAGCAAAGTGTCTGGGCGAGGAGGAGAGGTTATAGCGAGTTTAATAGTAGTGGTTTGTTTAGAGTGTGTTTGTTTGTAGTGTGGAAGGTGCTTGGTGCACTGTGAGAAAAATAAAAAGGTCTTGGACTGTTACCCGGTGTCAGGAGTCGTACCTGAGGGTTCGAGGGTGCACTACTGCCCCCTACTGCCACAACATGATATCAGGGTTACATTAAACTGAAGCTATGAAACAGCCATGTTAAAATAATGTGTGTTCAGCAGTTTTTTAAAGCGCTCCACTGTATTAGCCTGGTGAATTTCTGTCAGTCGGCTATTTCAGATTCGAGGTGCATAACAGCAGAAGGCCACCTCACCACTTCTTGCAAATTTAGCTCTTGGAATTATAAGCAGACACTCATTTGAAGATCTAAGGTTACGATTTGAAGTGTAAGGTGACAGGCATTCCACAATATAAGACGGAGTCAGATTATTGAAGGCTTTGTAAACCATAAGCAGAATTTTAAAGTCAATCCTAAATGGCACGGGTAACCAGTGTAGTGACATCAGAACTGGTGTGATGTGCTCGGATTTTCTTTTCCTAGTTAAGATTCTATCAGCCTCATTCTGCACTCGTTGTAATCGATTGATGTCTTTTTTGGGTGGTCCTAAGAGGAGTACGTTACAGTAATCTAGTCGACTGAAAACAAAAGCGTGAACTCATTTCTCAGCATCTTACCAAGTTATAAGAGATCTAACTTTTGCTATACTCCTTAAGTGAAAAAATGCCATCCTGGTAATCTGATTAATATGTGATTTAAAATTCAGGTCAGAGTTAATAATGACCCCTAAATTCTTTACCTCTGTCTTAACCTTTTGAGCCTAATGGATCAAGTTTATTTCTAATATCTTCATTATATCCATTTTTGCCAATCACTAAGATTGGGTTTTAGAGTTTTCTGCCCACTAGAGAGGTATTTTTTGGGACTATCGTATTTACACGTGTACCACACACACATTTTTTCCTGAAAATTAGCATTAGAAAATCAGGTGCGCGTCATACACGAAGAAATGTAATTCTGTAATGTTTACTTCTTCTGCTTGGGCTCGCTCTCTCTCTCTCTCTCGCTCACTTGCTCGCGCTCTCTCTCTTGCTCGCGCACTCGCACACTCTCTCTATCGCTTGCTTGTGCTCTCTCGCGCTCTCTCTCTCTCGTCACTTGCTCGCGCTCGCTCTCTTGCTCGCGCTCGCACTCTCTCTCTATCGCTTGCTTGTGCTCTCTCGCTCTCTCTTTCTCTCGCTCTCTTGCTCGCACACTCGCACTCTCTCTCTATCGCTTGCTTGCACTCTCTCGTTCTCTCTCTCGCTCGCGCTCTCTCTCTCTCTAAACGCTTTCTATACAATCACAACGCGCGTCGTACACAGGGCAAAACGATTTTCGCGATTTCTTTGTAAAAATTAGGGTGCGCATCTTACACAAGGGCGAGTGGTACACAAGTAAATACGGTAATTGTGCTCAGGAATCCCCTGTTCTAGACACCACTATATTGTGTTGTAGGTTTCATTTCAAGTGGACTACTTTTGCCATCTCTGAACATCAGTCTAAACTCCATAACCCAAATTGACAAATTAAGAACATCTTTTCAGAAATGTTTTCAATGTTGTTAAAAATCAAAGCTGAAAGCTCTCATTCCTGGAAGTATTCTGATCCTTTGCTGTGGCACCCCAAGCTGTGCTCTATGGAGGAATATTTCGGACAAAATGAAATAAATAGATGCGCACATAAATAAAAGTACTGTGAAATGACAGCCTTAATAAATAAATATGTCATGAAATGAGAGCACAAATAAATAAATGTGTCACAAAATATGTTTTTTGTTGCTTATTTATTTATTTCATTTTGTCCGTAACATTCCTCCAAACCATCATGAAATACGACTTGAAATAAAACTGTCACTTTCACTCGTCAAAGTTGAGAGGGTGGGCGCTAACACGCCCTCTAGTTACTGATTGGTGAATCGATATCACAAGAATTAATTAGAAAAATGCTTACTACTGCCGATGAAATGGATTCTGCCGAAGATATTACGTATTTCAGAGAGAGAATTGAAGATTTATCAGAAGAAATTGCAATGTTTGCCACTGATCAGAGTTGTAAAGTTGTTTGAAAAAGTAGCTGTGAATATGCACCTAACTTTATACTCGTAAAACTAGGGTCAAATACTCAGATCAAAATATTAGTTGGCGCTGCTTTGGGCATTCCATGTCAAAGTACCTAAACTAATACAGCCGTATATCAAACTGGCTCATTCGCCTTGTGATCGTCTTCTCCGATACACCATATAGATCTGTAATCTGTTGTACTTTTAAACCGCATAACAGAAGGTGTTCTATTGACTCAGCTGGAAAGTCAAAGGATGGACGTCCAGAGCAGGGAACTGCGTCACCTGAACTGAAGTGCAGCCGAGTCCCTTCTGCCAGTTCTTCGATATTTTCAAAAATCTATATCGGAGTCTAAAAGGGCCGCCAACATTGCAATTTCTTCCGATAAATCTTCAATTCTCTCTCTGAAATACGTAATATCTTTGGTAGAATCCATTTCATCGGCAGTAGTAAGCATTTTTCTAATTAATTCTTGTGCTATCGATTCACCAATCAGTAACTAGAGGGCGTGTTAGAGCCCACCCTCTCAACTTTGACGAGTGAAAGTGACAGTTTTATTTCAAGTCGCATTTCATGATGGTTTGGAGGAATGTTACGGACAAAATTAAATAAATAAATAAATAAATAAATAAGCAACAAAAAACGTATTTCATGATACATTTATTTTTTAATGTGCACATTTCACAGTACTTTTATTTATTTGCGCCTGTATTTATTTATTTATTTAATTTTGTCTGAAGTATTCCTCCATAGTGCTCAGGTGCATCCAGTTTGCTGTCATTCACCTTGAGATGTTTCACGCTGCTCACCTGGGGTCGATGGCAGTGTGCAATCTGTCCTATCTCTGCCACCTCTGTGAGCTGATCTAATGCCAAGGAACCTAACCTGAAGCCCACCGAATGGCTACACGCCCAGGCTGGTGGACTTTAGCCACCTCTCAAGTCCTTGAAGTAATCAGATTGATTGATTGACTCAGAGACGTGGACACTGAGCTGTTGTCTTCTTTGTTACGACTTCAGGACATTGGGTGTCCTCTTACACTTAATGACTCACTTTAACTGGTAACTGATAGCTGGGTGGCCATGCACTCTGCAATTGTGCCCACAAATAACTGGAGGGCCTTTTGAAGATAATCACGCGAAAACCATTGTGCGGCAGAGTCTGACGTTATCAAGAGTGGTGAGATATTTGGCTCTATTATACAGGTAAAATTCTGTTACAACGAATATCTTTACAACGAAATTTTCATTACAACGAAGTATTTTTATGGTCGTGACAGTTTCCCCATATGACACGAGTCTATAGAAATCTCATTACTACAAAGTACATTCAGCAGATCCTTTCATTACAACGAAGTGACCTTGAAATGCTTGAATGAATCATCCACAGAGCAGTTCGTTCTGTGGTTGCAGCTCAGTTGTGCACAACGATCCCCGAACACAAACATTGCAAATTTTTTCTTTCTTCGAACTTTCCTCATCCTGTTTTTTTTCCCTGCGGTTTTTTCAGTGATACCATTTGCTTATTGCTCATCAACATTTGAAAAATATCCATTGGAATTGAACTTATTGCCGCCCTCCTATAGAAATGGCAGACACGAAAAAACGATAACAGTTCATATTAGAAAAAAAAAAAATTACAATTTTGCGGCTCTCGATTGCAGCAAAAAGAATAAAGACATTGCCAAGGAATTCGGAATTTCGTCATCAACACCGTCAACTTTCTTGAAAGGCTGAACGAAAAAAGAAGAAAAATCTCGGATTGCAAACGTATAGCGAACTGCCGCATTTGAAGACGTGGAAAAAGCCATTTTTATGTGGTTCAGTGTCGCTTGTTCAAGAAACGTTCCTATTAATTCAGCACTCATTCAAGAAAATGTGAGGTTTCTAAATTCTCTTGGGACCTCCTCCAACACGACGACATGCCAAAGAGCGTCCCAAAGTGCGATCGCCGCGTCTGTGGAAGACTGTTTATCCGTTGCCGGGGCAACAGCAAGCTCACAGTTCTGGGGCGTCTCTCTGCCAAAACAAATTTTTTTCTCTGTTGCTCAAATACGCTTCCATATTTTCTGATACTGCAAAAAAAAAAAAAAGACGGCACAGAAGATGGTACGTGAGACTTTAAAAATGTATCGTGTCGACACGATCAGGAATATGCGACACTTGAATATAAAGCACCACAAATACATCTGTATGTCGGCATTTTGCTTCACCACATCGAACCATTCATTAAACATTGAAGCACACACATCGATCTCGTTGGATCCGCAAAGCGGCTTTCTGTCCCATGTAGATAGTAACCAGAGACTCTGGCGTCACATTCCGACTTTAATCACAATGCGCCCCGACAGACTTTTTGTTGGTACTGCAACTTGCACACGCACCGCGCTAATTTCAGAGAACGCGTCAAATGAACGCTGGATAACATGTGGCAGCCATGAGCATGAAGTACAAATCATCCCTTTACAGAGCTTCAGTGGCCCTCTGCTAGGATGGGAAAAAATGTTATGCCAGGAATTCTTAAACTTTTTCATGAATTTTGAAAGAACAGTATGAATGATGACTTAACTTAGTCAGTCTGATTCTTGGTGCAGGATAAGGAATAAGGTAGTCAAAAAACAATGAACTGATGCAGTTATCGTGTCTTAAATAATATTTAAAAACTGATTTTTCAAATGAGCTCCACTATTAATAATACATATCCCCCTGTAATGGGCGTTTTAGGAGGTGCTTTTGTAACTTACTGGCATCTACTGAATGTGCATTGAGACTCCATTACAGCAGGTGTACTTGTCGTTTGGTGTGGGTGATGCTTTGTTCTTTTTATGGTTGGCTTACTGCAGTACACGTGGAAAGATCTTCAGAGTGCTCTTCTTACTTTAATAAGGAGTCCTTCTGCTTCGTTTCCTCAGTTGCTCCTTCCTGTTACATGCAGTACTGCAGTTTTCCCTTAAAGGTTTCGAATCATGTCCTCAGTTGCTAGCAAAGTTATGTCTGCTGGGCAGCTGGTGATCAGTGAACTCCCATTACTAGCAATATGAACATGTGGCTTTTACATACAGTCTCTCTCTTGTGTGTGGCATTATATAATGTAGCAGAATAAAAGGCACTATATAAAATATAGTAAAATATAATACTTCCGCTATCATGACCTTGCATGAAGGAAGTCCTTCCAGGTCAGCTGGAAGGTTTCCAACTAAGGATGGTCCATCCCAACAGCTCCCCCTGGAGGCACCCATGGAACTCAGCAGGGCTTTGCCTTGGGACTGTGACTCCCAGCATGCCCTGTGGTACCTGGGCAGTGTCCACTAACATATCGGGTTAGTATGCAGTCTGGAAAGGTTATCTACCCCTTGGAGCTTCTATTATTGTGGTTTCTGCACTCCAGCCTCAAGTCTAGGACCAATAAAGAGGTTCGTCCTTGTTAGAACAGCAGTCCATCCATGTTGTTCATTACACCATGACCATTTCTTTTCTACAATACATATTGATGTTGACCAAGGGAACAGATAGATAGATAGATAGATAGATAGATAGATAGATAGATAGATAGATAGTAGACAGGTACTATATAATATAATATAATATAATATAATATAATATAATATAATATAATATAATATAATAAAAGGCACTATATAAAATATTAAGCCAGCCATAGGATGACAAAATAAACAAAAAAGAGAAAGACAGCATCTTGTGAAGGCAGGAGGGGCATCATATGCTGTGTTATGCCTACGGTTCAATTTATTCTGCTTTTACTTTGGCCTGCTGCTAGTAAATGTGAGTCTGGGCATGAGACGGACTGGCATCCTGTCCAGACTTGGGTACTGCCTTGGGCTTGATACTGCTGTTCATTGGTTCTGGTGTTCCTGAATGGATGGATGGATGGATGGATGGATGGATGGATGGATGGATGGATGGATGATACTCCTTCCTGTTTTTCACAGTTGAAGCTGTAAGTATTTGGTATAGATAGATAGATAGATAGATAGATAGATAGATAGATAGATAGATAGATAGATAGATAGATAGATAGATAGATAGATAGGAAAGGCACTATATAATAGATAGATAAATAGGAAAGGCACAATAAGATAGATAGATAGGAAAGACACTATAAGATAGATAGATCGGAAAGGCACTATATAATAAATGGATAAATAGGAAAGGCACTATAAGAGATAGATAGATAGATAGATAGATAGATAGATAGATAGATAGATAGATAGAATTGTATTTGTCCCAAGGGTGAAATTTGGCTTTTTACGAAGCTTTTAAAATAAATATGTCCAAGTGTGCCGGCTCATTCCATGCCTTCCGGTTGCCACTGTGGGCCCCTAAGTTGGTCACATCACCTGCTAAAATCTGGAAAGTCTGGGTCTGAACATTTGTGACTTTTGGGAGACTTTTGGACCAAAGGATTTCAGTAAAGTGCACAAGTGGACTGAGTTCTTAATCTGATTTGTTCCTTTATGTTGTGCCTATGGTAAGATGTTATGAGTCTCTTCTGAGGGGCTTAGCATTTCTCCCGAGATTTACTTAATTTTGAGTTTTGAAGTTTGAAGGATCTCATGCTACACCTTTGTGAAGTGTTACTTTATGGTGTGTAGAGATGCTTATATAATAATGAAGGCTGACGTTCCTACATATTGTGTACAGACTACTAAATTGTCTCACCAAGGACCATGCTGTAGGCCATATGCATATTCTGAACTCGTAACTTTAAAGGCTTTCATTTTACCCTCATCCACCTGGCTGCCAGGTTATGTTGCCTTATTTCCTCATCAACGGCTCTCCAGTTGCTTTGATGAGATTTTTTAGAAATGTGTTCACTTAAATCAACAAAGCTAAATTAAACAGCAAAGTTGCCATCATATCCTAAACTATATGATATTTTGCTTTCTTTGTTTTCTTAGAAAGTGGACATCACAAGCAGAGCTGTATTGGAAATAATGGCCAGAACAACAGAATACCTTCAGCCTAACCCAGGTAAGCATGTTGTATGAACAACAGAAACCCAATACCCAAACATAAACCCAATTCAGTGCAATTTATTTTATTTTTGTGTTAGCTGTGCTACCCGTCTACGATAGGTTGAAATCTAAGTACTCAATGTAGACCTCAGCAGTAGTGTTTGCAGTGCACCATCGTTTGGAATGTATTTTGTGAAGCATGTAGTAAAAAATTGCATTTCATTTTTCATTCCAACAGATGGCATGTCATAAACATTTGCAGTAATAAAATGCATTAATATACTGTACTTGCTTGTGATGCACCATCTGTTGGAATGACACATGCAATAATATATGTCTCTGTCAAATGCCATTTCTTAGAGGCTGCTATCTCTACATCCTTGAGACTCCACCCAGGAGCTCCAAATAGTAGGAATTAATAACAACAGTACTTGGCATTATTTGAGTCAGGCAAGCCTCCCACAACCCTTCTCTTAACCTTAATGTAACTGGGCAGAGCTCTTGAGGTCTGCAGCTCACCACTATTAGTGCCCATTGGAGTCAACTCCACCTATTTGGAGCTCCAGGGTGGAGACTCTGGGCTGGAGGCATACATACTTGATTTGGTATAGGAATTTGTAAAAGCAATGTTTATGTTAGTGATGTGCCATCGGCTGGAAGGACAAATGCAACACCTTTTATTACTACAAATGTATATGATGTGCCATCTGTTGGAATGACAAATGCAACACCTTTTATTAATAAAAATGTTTATGATGTGCCATCTGTTGGAATGACAAATGCAACACCTTTTATTACTACAAATGTATATGATGTGCCATCTGTTGGAATGACAAATGCAACACCTTTTATTAATAAAAATGTTTATGATGTGCCATCTGTTGGAATGACAAATGCAAAGCACATGTCTCTATTATAAGCCGTTGGGAAGAGTCTGGTATCCCTGCATCCTGGAGACTCCACCCAGGAGCACCAAGTAATTCATTTATATGACAGAACTTGGCATTATTTGAGTCAGACAACCCTCATCTTAACCTGAATGTAACCAGACAGAGCTCTAGAGGTCTGCAGCTCCCCACTACTGGTGCTCATTTAGTCAGCTCTACCTACTTGGAGCTCCAGGCTGGAGACTCCGGGTTACAGACATACACTATATTGCTAAAAGTATTGGAACCCCCCCTCCAAATCATTGAATTTTGTGTTCCAATCACTTCCATGGCCACAGGTGTATAAACTCGAGCCCCTCGGCATGCAGGTGGCTGCTACAAACATTTGTGACAGAATGGGTCGCTCTCAGGAGCTTAGTGAGTTCAAGCCTGGTACCGTGATAGGATGCCAACTATGCAATAAGTCCATTTGTGAAATTTCCACATTACTAAATATTCTACAGTCAGCTGTTAGTTATGTTATAACAAAGTGGTAGAAATTGGGAATGGCAGGCCACGTAGGCCACGCAAATCACAGAGCAGGGACAGCGCATGCTGTGGTGGGCAGAAGTCACCAGCGTTCTGCAGAGTCCATAGCTACAGACCTCTAAAATCTCAACAACAGTGCAGCGTAGAGAGAGCTTCATGGAGTGGGTCTCCATGGTTGAGCAGCTGCAGCCAAGCCTAACATCACCAAGTGCAATGCAAAGCATCAGATGCAGTGGTGTGAAGCCCACCGCCTGCCACTGGACTCGAGAGCAGTGCAGACGTGTCCTCTGGAGTGACGAATCACGCAATCAGATGGACGAGTCTGGCCAGGAGAACGGGACTCGCCTGACTGTGTTGTGCCAAGTGGAAAGTTGGATTATGGTGTGGGTTTGTTTTTCAGGGGTTGGGCTTGGCACCTTAGTTCCAGTGTAAGGAACTCTTAATGCTTCAGCATACAAAGCCATTTTGGACAATTTCATGCTCCTAACTTTGTGGTGAACAGTTTGGGGATGGTAACATGACTGGGCACACACCAGTGCACAAAGTAAGGTCTATAAAGACATGGAGGAGCGGGTTTGGTGTGGAGGAACTTGAGTGGCCTGCACAGAGCCCTGACCTCAACTTGACAGACCACCTTCGGGATGAATTTGAGCGGAGACTGCGAGGGAGCGAGCGAGCCAGGCCTTCACGTCCAACATCAGTGCCTGACCTCACAAATGCTCTCCTGGTCACAAATTCCCCAAAACACACTCCTATATCTTGTGGAAAGCCTTCACAGAAGAGCTGAAGCTGTTAGAGCTGCAAAGGGTGGGACAACTCCACATTAGAGCCTATGTATTGAGAATGGGATGTCATTAAAGTTCATGTGTGTGTAAAAGGCAGGTGTCCCAGTACTTTTGGCAATATAGTGTAGATAATTGATTTGGTATTGGATTCTGAAAAGCAGTGTTTTTGATGTTCCACCTGTTGGAATGGCAAATGCAATGCATTTTATTACTACAAATGCACCATGTGTTGGAATGACAGAGACATAGCAACTGGATGGACACAATGCCACGCAGACATTTATCCTTTTTTGTTGGGCAGCCAGAGGAGCTGCTGGGAGGAGTTTCTCCTGAGCTGGAAGTGCTTCCAGGGTGCAATAGGAAACATAAGACCATTCATTGCATTTGTCACTTGTTTGTTTAGCTAATAGCAAAGGCAATCCAATAAGTCACCAGGTCCTTCTTAAAGCCTCTCAAGGTTTCAGCTTCAGCTCCATGTCTCTGTTGTTTGTTCCAGATTCCCACAACTAAGTAAAGAGTAAAGAAGTGGTTTCAGTCCAACTTCAAATTTCTAATGAGCTTCAATGTGCCTTTTCTTCAGTAATGGGGTCTTCCAGTGTTAGTGAAGAGCGTCATTTAATGTCTTCTGTGTGGCGACTGTAGCTGCCGCTTCCAGGTCTTTCTTTGGGTGGAGTCCTTGGAATGTGGGCTACTCTTCTGACTAACCTTCTGACTTGCTCGGCCTTGTGTGTGGCCGGTTGATGGTGGAGTGATGTTCCTTCCACTTGCAGATGACGGACCCAGTGGTGCTTAGAGGAGTTCAGGAATCCATTGGTAATCAGCGCCATTGCTGTGTTACTCCACAGTCCTGTTGTGAAGCCTCTACGCCTTGCCACGAAGTGAGATCCGTGGCGGCACATGCTCTTAGAAACTCAGTGCGGCCAAGAACAGGACGATGGGGCACTGGTGTGTGGTAGCATGGCGGAGTAACCCCAGGGGCTGTTAATGGGGGAACTGGTGTGCTTGCATTCACGTGCAGATGTGTACAGTCTGGCCAACTTCCTCGATAATGAAGCACCCATGCTTGGGAACATTTAAAAAGAAAGTCCAAGCAGTATAGGAAAAGGAGTTGGAAAAGAAACACTAAGGCAAAGTCCGGAGCGCCAGAAAGTGAGGAAGAGGAGGAGGAAGAGAGGCAATGGCAGCGCCAGTGCCCCTATTAACAACACTGACTGGAGAACAACTCTCTTGGGGATCCTAGAAGTGTTTTTGAAGATGGAGGTCCAGCTAGGTGCGACTCGGCTGTTTCCACTGTGGGCAGGTGGGACAGGAGTCCAGGTGGCAGGACCCCCGGGGTGAGCTGGAGAGACACAGAGAGGGAGAGAGCCATGTTTGTCTTGTGGAGGAGCCCAACCTGCTGCTTCGGAGGGTCTCACATTGGGATGTTAAAGTATTTATTGTTCATTTGTATCCTCCACATTATGCACTGATTTATTTATTAAGATCTGCACTGCACTTTATTTTCAGGACTTTGACTTAATAAAATCGCACCATGCACTTCTTTTTTGTTCCTTTTATTGAATTTATTACAAGCATGTGACATTCCATACAATCAAGTCAAACTTAACAAAATGAAATTCAATTCAACAGCCCCAGCCATGAGAAGGAGAGGAAGGCCAACAGATGGAGTAAAACGTTCAAGAGTAGAAAAGAGGGAGGATAACTCAGTCAGTCATCCTAACACAGGGTCACAGGGGTCTGCTGGAGCCAACTCCAGCCAGCGCAGGGCACAAAGCAGGAAACAAACCCCGGGAGGGCGCCAGCCCACCGCAGGGCACACACACACCCACCAAGGACAATTTAGAATCGCCAATCCACCTAACCTGCATGTCTTTGGACTGTGGGAGGAAACCGGAGCACCCGGAGGAACAAATCCCGGGCAGGGCACACACACACACACACACACCAAGCACACACAAGGGACAAATTAGAATTGCCAGTCCACCTAACCTGCATGTCTTTGGATTGTGGGAGGAAACCCACGCAGACATCATGCAAACTCCATGCAGGGAGGACCTGGGAAGCGAACCCGTGTCTCCTAACTGCAAGGCAGCAGCACTACCACTGTGTTACCATGCTGCCGGAGGATAACTCCATCCATCCATCCATTTTCCAACCCGCTGAATCCAAACACAGGGTCACGGGGGTCTGCTGGAGCCAATCCCAGTCAACACAGGCACAAGGCAGGAACCAATCCTGGGCAGGGTGCCGACCCACCACAGGACACACACAAACACAACCACACACCAAGCACACACTAGGGCCAATTTTAGAATCGCCAATCCGCCTAACCTGTATGTCTTTGGACTGTGGGAGGAAACCGGAGCACCCGGAGGAACAAATCCCGGGCAGGGCACACACACACAAGGGACAAATTAGAATTGCCAGTCCACCTAACCTGCATGTCTTTGGATTGTGGGAGGAAACCCATGCAGACAACATGCAAACTCCATGCAGGGAGGACCTGGGAAGCGAACCCGGGTCTCCTAACTGCAAGTCAGCAGCGCTACCACACTGCCGGAGGATAACTCCATCCATCCATCCATTTTCCAACCCGCTGAATCCAAACACAGGGTCACGGGGGTCTGCTGGAGCCAATCCCAGTCAACACAGACACAAGGCAGGAACCAATCCTGGGCAGGGTGCCGACCCACCACAGGACACACACAAACACAACCACGGCCAATTTTAGAATCGCCAATCCACCTAACCGGCATGTCTTTGGACTGTGGGAGGAAACTCACGCAGACACGGGGAGAACATGCAAACTCCACGCAGGGAAGACCTGGGAAGCGAACTCGGGTCCCCTAACTGCAAGGCAGCAGCGCTACCACTGCGCCACCTGAGGATAACTCTTTCCCCCAAAATAAAATCTTATTCTAAAATATTATTGATCAGATCCTGCCCGGTTTTAAAAAAGTACTGCGCAGATCCTCTAAGTGAGAATTTGATTTTTTCCGATTTCAAGTCGTATAGAACATCAGTTACCCACTGAGTTAGAATATGAGAGTTAGGATTCTACCAGGTGACCAAGATAAGTCCACGTGCCAATAGTGAGGTAAAGGCGATCACAGTTTGTTTGTCCTTCTCCATTTTAAGCCCCTCAGTGAGCCCACCAGACACAGCTGTTAGTGGGTTACGAGTGGTTGGGACATCAAGGCTGTCTGAAAGGCACTTAAAGATTTTGGTCCAGAATGATGTTAATGTGGTGCAGGCCCAAAACATGTGACCCAGTGAGGCTGGAGCTCGACTGCAACGTTCGCAGGTTGGCTCTCGTTCTGGAAACATTTTGGACAATTTTAAACGAGAGAGATGTGCTCGATGTATAATTGTAAGTTGAATAATTGTATGCTTGCACATATGGAGCTGAAGTGAATGCTCTGCATTGCTGCCTTCCACTCCTGCTCTGAGATGTTGACTGAGAGATCCTTTTCTCACTGTCCTCTAGGATCTTTGAAAGGGAAGGGACTGTAAAATAGTTTTATATATATACAGAAATGCAGTCCTTGAGACTGATCAATATTATTTACAGCATAGAGGCAGGTGGGAGGTGAGGAAAATTGGGCAGGTTCTGTTTAACAAAACTTCTGATTTGAAGGTAGTGAAAGAAATGTGTTGCTGGAAAGTTCAATTTGGAGTGTAATCGTTCGTAGGATGCGCAGACGTCGTCTATGTACAGATCTCTAAGTGATTTAATCCAAAATGTTTTCCAGACATTAAAAACTGCATATGTTTGAGAGGGTGGGTAAAGGTGGTCATCATGCAGAGGTGCCATGGATTAAAGCTTCTCTGGCTTGAAGTGCTTCCTACATTGTCTCCATATTCTGAGTGAGTGACGCACCATTGGGTTGTTAGTATATTGGCGATGACTTGTACTTATTGGGGGTACAAAGCAAGGAATATAAAGAAGTGCTGCAGTTTTTTATTTCTGTTGCAGACCAAGTCTGTGTCTCTTCATCTATTTGTGTCCTTGTCCAGGTTTTTATGGCTTGTATGTTTGCTGCCCAGTAATAAAACTGAAAGTTAGGTAGCGCCATGCCACCTTCTGCCTTAGGTCTTTGGAGGGTCGCCCTGTGGATGTGTGGGAGTTGCTCTGTTTCAAAGAGTGGAAGTTCTAACCCGCTGTCACACATATGTGTCTTAGTACCACCTTGCCAGCTCTGCTCAGGTATGCGGTACCAAGTGCTGGGCGGTATACCCGTTGATACCGAAAATTGATTTTTATTTCTTGTTATGATATGGATTTTTCTTTTACCGCAACACCGGTTTCAATAGCCTAAAGAACGTTTGAAACGTGGCGCAGCGGGAAACTGTTTAAGGGGGGACCTTTTTGACTGCTACGCCGCTAAACACGCGTGCAACACAGTACATGTGTTAGTGGAGGTATTGAGCGGTGAAAATGGACAGAGAACATTCGTAAACGGAAGCTGTAGCAGACGATAAAGTGGAACACGATGACACAGAAGAACTTTTGCTGTTGTCTGGAGATACTTTGGTTTTAATATTTATTATATTTATTTACTGCAAATGCTAAAATTGCTAACACGAGCGATGTGCTGCACCACCGTAGCCGCAAACATGCTTTGGAGTACCATGAATGTATGGCACTAAGATTAGCACCCTCCACGTCCTCAGGAGAAACTGAAAAAGCCAGAGGACACTCGAGTCAGACGTCACTTGTAGACGCGTTTTCTGGAGGTGCTGCCTACGACAGAAAAAGCAAGCGGTGGATCGAGAGAACCAACGCCATTGCAATGCATATAGCTAACGTGTCGGTGGGCAGAGATTGTTAACATTAACAGAAAGTGTAGTTGGTTTACAAAAAATATATTCACTATTTGTTCAGTGCAATACAACTTTTGACAGCACCTCTGGATATTTGACTAAGTCTAAATGCCTCTTTGGATGGTTGAAAATATCCATCCATTATCCAACCTGCTATATCCTAACTACAGGGTCACGAGGGTCTGCTGGAGCCAATCCCAGCCAACACAGGGCGCAAGGCAGGAAACAAACCCCTGGCAGGGCGTCAGCTCAGCGCAGAACACAATAAATAAATGAATATAAAAAAGTAAATAAATAAAACCAGAATCCTAGGAATAAATAGAGACAGTGGCAGAAGTGTATGTGCAGGTAGCAGTGGAGGTGGCACAAGGTTACTGATTGTTCATGAGTCTGATGGCAGTTGGGTAGAAACTGTTCCTGTGCGTCCAAATGGACTTTAGTCGTTTCCCAGATGAGGAGGAGGGTGACAAGTGACGGTGCAGGGTGGCTGGGGTCCCGCTTGATACGGTTCACTTTCCTGAGACAGCGTGTAGTGTGGATGTCATGGATTTTCAGGGAGCAGGAAACAAACCCCTGGCACCACAGGGCACACACACCAGTGACAATTTAGGATCGCCAATACAGCTAACCTGCATGTCTTTGGACTGTTTGAGGAAACCCACGCAGACACGGAGACAACATGCAAACTCCACGCAGGGAGGACCCAGGAAGCGAACCCGGGTCTCCTAACTGCGAGGCAGCAGCGCTACCCACTGTGCCACCGTGCCACCCTGGTTGAAAATATGTTGTCAAAATTATAGCTTAAGTTGTTTGCAAAATTTGTTCAATAAAAAGGTTCTATACAGTAATCCCTTGCTACTTCGCGGTTCACTTTTCGCGGATTCACGACTTCGCGGGTTTTTAAATATAGTAGTAGTATCACCCATCAGAGGTGACTGTGCAGAGGGTGCAGACCTTTAAATATCTGGGAGTGCAGCTGGATGACAAATTGGACTGGACTGCCAATACTGATGCTCTGTGTAAAGAAGGTCAGAGCCGACTATACGTCCTTAGAAGGCTGGCGTCCTTCAACATCTGCAGTAAGATGCTGCAGATGTTCTACCAGACGGTTGTGGCGAGTGCCCTCTTCTACGCGGTGGTGTGCTGGGGTGGCAGCATAAAGATGAAAGACGCCTCACGCCTGGACAAACTTGTTAAGAAGGCAGGCTCCATTGTAGGATTAAAGTTGGACAGTTTAACATCTGTGGCAGAGCGACGGGCACTAAGCAAACTCCTGTCAGTCATGGAGAATCCACTGCATCCACTTAACAGTGTCATCTCCAGACAGACTGCTGTCACCATCCTGCTCCACTGACAGACTGAGGAGACCCCACACTATGCGACTCTTCAATTCCATTCAGGGGAGTAAATGCTAACATTAATTTTATTTTAATTTTTTTAATTTTTATTACTATTTAATTTAATATTGTTTCTTTGTATCAGTATACTGCTGATAGATACTGCTATCTATCTATCTATCTATCTATCTATCTAGTATTTCCTAGTCTAAGAACAACAAAACAAGTTCGGTGACTAAGTGCGTTGTAACACGGGCTGTGATTGGTACATGAGAGGGAGACGACAAATCACAGCTTCCCGCTTTCTAATCGGGCCCCGTGATTGGTGCTTTGACTGATGCCCAGATCCCACAGCACCTCCCCCTGTCTCCCTGTCATGGCCATTTCGCTTCAAGTTTTCTCGCCGAGCGGTTTACTTTACACTGTACTGTGTGTGATTTTTTTTGTGGTTTCTTTGTGTTGAACTTTGCTTCAATTTTCACCCCCTGCAATGGCTCTCAAACGTGCTCCTTCTTCCAAGGCTGCTGCTGAGCCGTCTGAAGAGACGTAAAATACAGTAGTAAAAGTCATCATCACCTTCATCGTCATCATTTTTACTGCACAGCATATTCATCACCATCATCACGTCATATAGTATAGGTACGTGTACTTCGCTATACAGTAACTGTAAACTTATCTACCGATTTCATATTGCTTAACAGTTGTCCCTGTTATTAATAGAGTAAAGGGTGGGTTGTAAACAGTACTGGGAGGGTTTAAAAACGTCCAAATACACGTTAAATAATTAAATAAATGTGGTGTCCCTACTTCGCTGAAACTCAGTTATTGTGGCTGGCCTTGGAACCTTGGAATCTCCCGCGATAAACGAGGGATTACTGTATTTTGACTGCAACTGTCATGCAATGTGATTCCTTCTCTTCATTAGTGCCACCCTCACTTTATGGGGCCATGCAAACCTGTATTAATACTTGGTTCTGTTTTGGTTCTTTATTTCACCTTATACGATTTCTTGTATTAGAAATTTGTAACTTTTCGCATACCCCTTGGGGTCAGAGCGCAGGGTCAGCCATTGTACAGCGCCCCTGGAGCAATTGCAGGTTAAGGGTCTTGCTCAAGGGCCCTGCAGAGTAGGGTCTCTTTTGACAGTGACGAGGATTAAAACCGGCAACCTTCGGGATACCAGCGCAGATCCTTAGCCTCAGAGCCACCACTCTGCCCTAATACTTGTGTGCACATTAAATTGTTTTTTTGGACAATGTTCAATGCTCATGACAGTGGAATAGGTTATTCTTAACCAGTCTACTGCAATAATTGTGGTGGAAAATGTGGTTAACATCCCCTCATGCATGGGAAAAAATACCGTTGAATACCGTGAAACCGGGATAAGTTTGAAAAATACCGTGATATAGAATTTTGATCATACCGCCCAGCACTAGCGGTACTGTCACCAATGGTCTAGTCCAACTCCAGTCCTGGTGGGCCACAGTTCATTCTAACCATCTTCTTAATCAGTGAGCCATTTTTGCTGCTGATTAACTTGTTTTGCCTCAGTTTGAATTGACGTGATTCAGACCCCCTTAGTTGTTTCTTTTTCTTTAATGAGCAGTCAAACAATAATAAAACACAAAACAAGCCGCCACATGACCAGCTCACCTGAAAATAAAGAAAGGTGAGGGTCTCGGTCATGTTGGTCTGCTCAGGTGACCAAAATATCCAACAATCTGCTGTGGCAGAATGAGAGCAGCAAGTCCTGATATTCAATAACGGCTTTAATTAACAGCAAGAATCGGCTGCTCATTAAGGAACTGGTTGGAGTGAAACTGGCTGGAGTTTGCCATTCCAGTTTAGCTGGTCATCTGTCGGCTCGTTTCACGTCTCATTTCTGTTTGGCTGCCATTTAATGAAGTAACAAATCAATTCATAGGACTGAATCCTTTAAAACAGTGCTATTCAAATGAAGGGGAAAGAAGTTAATTAGCAGTGAAAACTGGTCACTGATTAAGAAAAGGGTTAGAATGGAAATCTGCAGCCATTGTGGCCCACCAGGACAGGAGTTGGACACCCCTGGTTTAGTCTCTTTACTTCGCAATTCTGAGATAATGCCCCAGGTGACCTACTGACCACGCCCCCGTCGTCTCCACAAGCCCCGCCCCTAACGGTCAGTAGCTTATCTAAGGTGACTTCTCGCTTGTGACCCGAACTCTCTGCAGTGTGGAGCTCTGATTTCCCTCTTTTTGTGCTGCAAGTGATAGTTGATGATTTGGCGCCCCCGTGTGGCTGTTTATTTTCTCGACGCTACAAACTTTTCAGTGGCTTTGCAATTTAACGGGGTTTAGTTATTTTTGGGACTCTGCAAGTCGCTTCGTCCCACATCACCAACATTCATTAATCCGGCCGATTCTTATTAGCACAGGCAGGAGTGGAGACAGCTTCTTGACAGTTTTTCCTTATTGTACCGAGTACTTTTTTTCCCAGTGTCATTCATTCCATTTTTTCACGTAACTTTTTTATGGATTAGAATGTGGCGACGTCTTTGTCCGTGTCGTTTTATTAAATTCTTACCCCTGCATGGGCTAAATTTCATGTGCATAGCTGAATTGTGTTTAATGACATAAATGTTGAAGTATCGACTAATTTATTTCGGCTGCGGTATAAACTGCGGGTCACACATTATCTTAGATTGGTGGCTTTTGGTCCTGCATGTCTGCCCCTCCGCGTTGTGCGGACACACTGACTGCTGGGTGTCGGGCTGCATGTTTGCGCTCCACTGAATGCCAAATGGCGTAACGGCGTTTTGAGTTTGCAGGCTGACAAAGTTATAAAGAGTGCAGCATTCGTTATGACAGGGGTACTGCGACAGGGGGGCTATTGTTTCATTTTTGCGGATTTTATTGTTGATATCACTAATAGTGAAGGAACTCTTTATATGCGTGTAATGAAAGCGCGACGAGTTGACCTCTGCTTTGATTTCTTGCCAATATGATTAATCACACAGTTGCGCTCATAGCGTCACTCGGGGAATATAATTTCATTACGAGAGCTCCAAGCAACTGAATCACTGTCACAGCGGCGATTGCACCGAATTGAAAAATGTCTCTGCCTTGAATATTGCAGAAATCTCGCCGCTATAAAAGATCTCTGCAGGGCTGCGTGGGGAGTACTGCATCAGACAGTCCTGGCAGCTTATTACCGAGGATTTTTACGTTATGGTGCCTGTAAATACAGAAGTTCACTGATGAGGATATCACTTTGATTTGAGGGACTTTTCTGTTTGTAGTGTTTGCGGTAATGTTTGCTCTTTTGTTGTAATTATTCTGAAATATGACCCCTTTGACACCTGTAAAGCGTGCGGTGTTGGTGTCTCCGAAAGTAAAGATTTGTAAGGCTGTCAGTGGAGCTCAGATCATTAAATGGCACAGCCTCAAGGACCTGAAGCTATCGTTCTGTCTGCTGTTCAAGGTGATGAACTCATGGACTACGATTGTGGCCATATTTTTACTCCTGGAACTCTTGACAGTCGATATGAGTCCATCAAGGTCATACAAGGAGAGAGCTCTCTGGATTGATCCATATTCCGTCATATTCCTGGAACACGCAGACCTCCGGGCATGAAACAAAACAGACGTGAAAATCTAGTCAGAGATGGGGGACCATGAACAATGAAACAATTTTTTTTTTTTTTTAAATTGAAAATTGAAATGAAAAATACAAACAATAAATAATGCTCGAATTTGAGGTAACGTTCAGCTATATATACAGTATCCACCTTAATAAAAGGACAAATGTCCGTGCATCTGTGTGAACATGCAGTTGCTATTTTTCTGTCATTCCAACAGATGGTGCATCACCAACTTTAACATGCTTTTACAAATCTCATACCAAATGGAATTAAACCATCCATCCATCCATCCATCCATTATCCAACCCGCTATATCCTAACTACAGGGTCACGGGGGTCTGCTGGAGCCAATCCCAGTCAACACAGGGATCAAGGCAGGAAACAAACCCTGGGCAGGACGCCAGCCCACCGCAAGGCACACACACACACACCTACCCACACACCAAGCACACACTAGGGACAATTTAGAATCACCAATGCACCTAACCTGCATGTCTTTGGACTGTGGGACGAAACTGGAAAAGATATAAATTGCATTTATCATTCCGACAGATGGCACATCACCAACTTTAACATGCTTTTACAAATTTAATACAGAATGGCATTAAACAAAGAAAACTATAATGCATTTGGCATTCCAACAGATGGCACATCACAAACTTTAACATGATTTTACAAATCTCATACCAAATAGCATTAAACAATCCTTCCATCCATTATTTTACCCACTATATCCTAACTACAGGGTCACGGGGGTCTGCTGGAGCCAATCCCAGCCAACACAGGGCGCAAGGCAGGAAACAAACCCTGGGCAGGGTGCCAGCCCACCGCAGGGCACACACACACACCCACCTACCCACACACCAAGCACACACTAGGAATAATTTAGAATCACCAATGCACCTAACCTGCATGTCTTTGAACTGTGGGACGAAACCGGAAAAGATATAAATTGCATTTGTCATTCCAACAGATGGCACATCACAAGATTTAACATGGTTTTACAAATATCATACAGAATGGCATTAAATAAAGACATTTAAAATGCATTTGTAATTCCGACAGATGGCACATCACCAACTTTAACATGATTTTACAAATATCATACCAATTGGCTTTAAACAAAGACATACAAAATGCATTTGTCATTCCAACAGATGGTATACCACAAACTTTGACATGCTTTTACAAATATCATACAGAATGGCATTAAACAAAGAAAACTATAATGCATTTGGCATTCCAACAGATGGCACATCACAGACAGTTCTATTATTAAAATGCATTGCATTTGTCATTTCAACAGATGACATTAACTCTGTTTTTAAAAATCCCATACCAAATGGCATTGGCACTAAATAATAAACATAGACTCACCATTAATGTCTGCAGGGCAACATCTATTGGAATGTATCTTGTGATGCATGTAGTAATTTATTGCATTGCATTTGCCATTACAATAGGTGGCTTATCACAAACATTTGTAGCAATTCATTTTATTATACAGATGCTTGTGATGTGCCATCTGTTGGAATGACAAATGCAATGCATTAAATTACTACATGCATCACAAGATACATTCCAATAGATGTTGCCCTGCAAACATTAATGGTGAGTCTATGTTTATTATTTAGATTTCACCCCAGATGGGTAGCTCAGCTGGTACACCGTAATAAAATAGCAAGTGTCTGTGTATCTGCCCAGTTGCTATGTCTCTGTTATTCCAATAGATGGCTCATCACAAACATTAACACTGTTTTCGTAAATCCCATACCAAACAGCATATCAGCATATAACAAAGACAGATGCATTGCATTTGTCATTCCAAAATATGGTAACCCACAAACATTTGTAGTAATACTGTACATTTTAATGTTAAAAATGTTTTTGATGCTCCATCTGTTGGAATGACAAATGCAATGTTTTTTATTACTACCTGCATTACAAAATACTGTACATTCCAATAGCTGGTGCACTGCACATCTTAATAGTCCTACATTGATTACTTAGATTGGACAGGTAACACAGCTAGCTCACCTTAATAAATGGACAAGTGTCTGTGTGTCCATCTGGTTGTTATGTCTCTGTCAATCCAGCAGATGGCACATCAGAAACATTTCTAGTAATGAACTACATTACATTTGTCATTCCAACAGATGGTGTATCACAAACATTAGCACTGCTTTTATAAATCTCATCCCAAATAGGGCATATAACAGAGACATATGATGTATTCCAAGTTCATGCCAAAAAGAATAAACCGATCTTTTACCAAACTCAAATCACAATCTAATAATCAACGTTATAAATTGTGAAGAAGAGGAATGAAAAGTCAGAAAACACTAATAAGGAAGTCGCAAGGAATGAATCCTACTGTTATGATTGCAGCAGCATACAAACAGCAAAGGTGTGAGGCCTCCAAAACTGATTCGAGAGCAGGCTGGTATCCACACCCGCCTTCCCTGAAAATGCAACACTCCAAGGCAGCCTGTGCTTCAACTCTATAGGCTGGCTTCAGGTTAGACCAGGCCAAATATGGCTTTGGCTTCAAAAGTTAAAAATATTCCTGAAAGTCACAAAATAACAATAAGTATACCTACAAGAGGAAGAACAGTAAAACCCCAGCTCTCAGAAATATGTCTCACAAGGCATCCTTATAAATAAAGGATTTATTCACAAAAATGAAGCAAAAAAAAAAACCAAAATGTTCCGAAAGAGCAAAAAAAGGAGGCAGAAGGTGAAATAGAGAAACAACTGAAGGACTTCTTCTGGTGTGTGCGGAAATGGTTGGCTGTCGCAGTAGAGAGTGTCCATTAAAACACTTGGAAAGTAGATTTCAAGTCCAGACTTTAATTTGTAGATACAGATGTACATATAAGTGTGTGTGGTCTACAATAAAAATTCAAGTGGATCCAACCTGCAGGAAAAAACCTGGGGGGTGGTGGCAGAATTGGCACTCCAGCCACCACAAAAACCTCACACTGGTTCCATTTTATCTGAACTAGTGTGGTGCTGTGGTGTCACCCATTGCATGGCTGCACTCGGGTCCTAATCTGGGATCTTGAGTTGGTTTGTCATATTGTGGTTGCGGCAATGCACTGTATCAGCGCAGACTCCTAACCCCCCCCTCTCTCTCTATTCTTAGTTCTCAAATGAAAGGAAAATTTCGTTGCAAATCTTACACAAATATTAATCTAAAGTTGCAATACTGAAGTTGGCCACCAGACGACACCTTTATAACTAAAGGCACTATTGAGAAACGTTTTACAATTACAAGCGTAACAATCCATCCATTATCCAACCCGCTATATCCTAACTACAGAGTCACGGGGGACTGCTGATGCCAATCCCAGCCAACACAGGGCACAAGGCAGGAAACAAAGCCTGGGCAGGGCACGCGCACACGCACAAGGGACAATTTCGAATCGCAATTCACCTAAACTGCATGTCTTTGGACTGTGGGAGGAAACCGGAGTACCCGATGGAAGCCGGGAAGCGAACCCGGGTCTCCTAACTGCGCCACCATGCCACCCACTATTATAACGATATTAATAAATTAAATATTCTAAGTTAACAGTGCCTTATAAGTTCTCAAATATACATCATTACTACCTGGTTCTTTACTCATTTAACATTAACAAAGGAATAACTTATTGGTTTTTTGAAATATACATAAATACGCAAACAATTTAATACGAACAAAAAAAAAAAACAAACTTATGCTGCTTCATCTGTCGCACATTATTTCTAAGGAATTCTCTAGCTTTGTGAGGTGCAAACAATCACGCTTTCTCTTTCTTCCCGTTACTCACAGTACTTCGCTCAGCGGAAGGCAGCATCTAAAAGTGTCCTCCTGACGACTGAAGTCCGCCTCTCAGACAGAAGTGCTTGGCGCAGTGGTGGCTCTGAGGCTTGGGATCTGCGCTGGCAATCGAAAGGTTGCCGGTTTGAATCCCGTAAATGTCCAAAAGGAACTCAGCTCTGTTGGGCCCGTAAGCAAAGTCCTTACCCTGCAATTGCTGAGCGCTTTGAGTAGTGAGAAAACCGCTATATAAATGCAAAGCATTATTATTATTAGAAGGGTAAGACCCAGTGAGACCCAACACTGAATCCACCACCCTACAGTAAAACAGAGCAAAATAAGTTAAAAACTCAAAACCAAAGAGACAATACACAATAAATAAAAAACCTGACCGGAACTGAATAAATACCCCCCCCATATTTTTATTGGCAGGGGGGCAGTCCTTTAACAGTGATGGACAGGTGGCCCCGCCTTTTGGCGAATCCACCCACAAAATAGAAGGAACATCAGAGAACATAATTGCACACCCAGAAAAATACACAATAAGACAAATAACAAAAATATAACAATAATAAGATAATCAATAGGTACAGATATGAAAAAACGACAACCTAAAAAAGAAATCTCAACATAAGCCAGAAGAGGAACCCTGGCATAAACATAACATCATAAGAACATAAGAAATCTGACAAATGAGATGAGCCTCCCTGTCGCTCATTGGTTTGGCTAAGATGTCCCAAATGGTGGCAGCGGTGGGATGAGACAGATCCTACTTAGAGGTTGCCTGGTCGGGAGGCCATTACAACAGATGGATAGGAAGGAGACTGCATCCCAGGTCAATGTGCCCCCCCCCAACATACAGCAGCTCTCTGGTGGATCTCCACTCTACACACCCGCAAGGCCGCATGGCGTTTATCTGTCTTGATGGACAGCCCTGCTGGATTTCTTGGAAGCTAACAGGAGGAGCTACAGATAGGATGAGGAGGAGGATTCCGTGTTTCCGGGTGGTTCCCCCAGGGCTGAAAGTACTTCCTGGGTGCAATAAGAACATAAGATTCAAACGAGAGGAGACCATTCATCCCATCTGTCTCTCATTTGTTTAGCTAATCGCTGAGGTGTCCCAATATTTCATACAGAGTCTTCTTAAAGGTCGTCAAGATTTCTCATTCATGACTTGGTCATTTTCGTCCAGATTCCCACAAGTCTTTACGTCAAGAAGTTCTCCCTGCTTTCAGTCCTAAATGCACTCCCCCTTCATTTCCACTCGTGTCCTTGAGTTTGTGTTCCACCTTTGAATTGAAAGAATCCAGCTGGATCTGGATCTGCTTTATCAAAGCCATTTGAGAATTTGGAGGTGCCCATGCAGTTCTTTTCTGCTCGAGGTTAAACAGGTTTAATTCTCCTTAAGTCCCATGATGCTCCTGGTTGCTCTCCTCTGCATGGCTTCAAGTGCTGCTCTGTCTTTCTTGTACCGTGATGACCAGAACTGCACAGAGCACTCCAGATGTGGTCTCACTAGTGTGCTGTGTCGTCTGACCATAACGTCCCAAGACTTAGTTTTTATAAAATAACCAAACAACTCATCCTCGGGTACCTTACTGACGGTTCCGGGTTCAAGCACTCAAGGTGCGTGGAGCCGACCCGGACCATCACAAATGGTGCCAGAGGTGGGATGAGCCATTGGCAATGAGAAACAAAGAAGGAAGAAGAAGGACTGACTGTTTAGAGAACCTACTCGCCCAAACCTGGAGAGGACTTTTTAGAATTTAGAACTTTTAATTGACTATTAAATTGATTCTATGGATTTGTACTTATTTAAAAATTGGACTGCATTGTACGTTTCGACACTTGTTTGCTTCATTATTACATAAAAGTACTATGCACTTGTATCAACCCTTGCTGATCGTGTGTGGCCTCACATGTCAGGACTCATCCTCGGGTATGTTTCTGGGTTCAAGTGGCTCCCGAAGCAAACCAAGGGGTGTGAAGCCGACTCGTCCTGGGCTTTGTTGTGTACTGTACTAATAAGGTGGTACATGTGAGGGTGGGCTTCAGACTAAAAGAAGTGGGAGTTCAGGGTGTGGAGTGTAGATGGGTGCAGAATTGGCTCAGACACAGGAAGCAGAGGGTGATGGCGTGAGGAACCTCATCAGAACTGGGTGATGTTAAGGGTGGTGGCCAGCAGGGGGCAGTGCTGGGGCCGCTGATATTTTTAATAAATATAATTGATTTGGATTGGAATATAAGTAACAAGCTGGTTAAGTTTGCAGATGATACCAAGATAGGTGGATTAGCAGATAATTTGGAATCCATTATATCATTACAGAAGGACTTGGATAGCAGACAGAATTAGACAGATTTGTGGCAGGTGAAATTTAATGTCAGTAAATGTAAAGAATTACATATAGGAAGTAAAAATGTTAGGTTTGAATAAACAATGGGCGGGTCGGAAAATTGAGAGGACACCTTATGAGAAGGATTTAGGAGTCGTAGTGGACTCTAAGCTATCGACCGCCAGTCAGTGTTCAGAAGCCATTAAGAAGGCTAACAGAATGTCAGGTCATATAGCGCCTTGATGTGTGCAGTACAAGTCACAGGAGGTTCTGCTCAACCTTTATAACACACTGATGAGGCCTCATCTAAAGTACTGGGTGCAGTTTGGGTCTCCAGGCTACAAAAAGGACATAACAGCACAAGAAGAAGGTCCAGAGAAGAGCAACTAGGCTGATTGAGGGGCTTACAGGGGTTGAGTTATGAGGGAAGATTAAAAGAGCTGAGCCTTTACAGTTTAAGGAAAAGAAGATTAAGAGGAGACCTCATTGAAGTGTTTAAAATGATGAAGTGAATTAGTCCAGTGGATCAAGACTGTTATTTTAAAATTAGTTCATCAAGAACACGGGGACACAGTTGGAAACTTGCGAAGGGTAAATTTCACACAAACATTAGGAAGTTTTTCTTTACACAAACAATGATAGACACTTGGAATAAGCAACCAAGTAGTGTGGTAGACAGTGAGATGTTAAGGACTTTCAAAACTCAACTTGATGTTATTTTGGAAGAAATAAGTGGACAGGACTGGCGAGCTTTGCTGGGCTGAATGGTCTGTTCTCGCCCAGAGTCTTCTAATGTTCTAATGTTCTGACTACCTGGTTTTGACCTTAGCTTGCTTATCATCACCACTCCACCTTCTGTTTCTAATTGCTAATTCTAACTGCTGCCACCCAGTGCGGTCCGCGCATAGACAACAGCAACAACAACAACAACAACATTTATTTCTATAGCACATTTTCATACAAATATTGGAGCTCAAAGTGCTTTACATGATGAAGAAAGAGAAAAAAAAGACCAAGTAAGAATTAAAATCAGAGAACACTAATTAACATAGAATAAGAGTAAGGTCCGATGCCCAGGGAGGACAGAAAAAACAAAAAAACTCCAGACGGCTGGAGAGAAAAAATAAAATCTGCAGGGGTACCAGGCCACGAGACCACCCAGTCCCCTCTAGGCATTCTACCTAACATAAATGGCCTCAGTCAGTCCTCATTGTATTTAGGGTTCTCATGTAAGGACTTGATGATGACAGTCATGTGGACTTCTGGCTTTTAATCCATCAATGTAGGGACATCACGGTGCTTTGATCAGGTGGTGATGGCGCAGGCTGCCACTACAGAAAACCAGAAAAAGAAACAGAAGAGAGAGTAGGGGTCAGTACGGATTTTAGAGTCACCATGAATAGTAATGATAATTAATTCAGTATACAGAGCATCAGGATTAAACTAAGATGAAGCTATGAGAAGGCCATGTTAAAGTAATGTGTTTTCAGCAGTTTTTTAAAGTGCTCCACCGTATCAGCCTGGCAAATTCCTATTGGCAGGCTATTCCAGATTTGAGGTGCATAATAGCAGAAGGCCGCCCGCCTCACCACTTCTTTTAACTTTAGCTCTTGGAGTTCTAAGCAGACACTCATTTGAAGATCTAAGGTTAGATCAGACACTTAGACAAAGTGAAGGAGATCTCTTTCTGAGCTTCCCTAATTTGTTTGTCTTGCGTGGCGTCCTTTATGTGTGACACCCTCCCCTAGACGTTGACGTCTTTTCTCACCCATCCTAACCTCCAACTGAACGTCCCTTGCCCTTTTGTGTGCACTACATGTTATAAATAATGTAATGTGGCTCCCTAGCTGGACTCACAACTCTTGCCCAGTATGGTTGCTGATGCTCCGGATTTCCATTCAGTTAATGAATTCGATGGCCAGCTGCTGTCACTAAAGAGCAGATCGACGGCGTCATCCACCGGAGCTGCTCTCGATCCGACGGGCTTGACAGCTGGGACTTGAACTGATAATCATGGAGGACTCTCAGCTTGCACCGTCACTCATAAATATTCCATGAATACTTAATGCTGCCCCCATGTATCATTTATGACTCTTATCTATAAACTATGTGGACTGATTCAGCTTTTTAAAATTAGTGAACCTGAGGACAAAAATTTTAGCTGCGCTCCTCTAACTCTGGAACAGTAAATCTGGTGGACTGCAGAGACAGGCAGGCCACGAGTGACGGTGCCACCCCTTCGCTACATGAAAACTCAAAATATGATGGCGGCTTAAGCAATCCTGACAGAATGGAGTCTACTAAAGCATAAATCTGCAGTCGCTGCTGCCTGCTGTACACCAGCTGAGGTCAGACAGAAGCTCAGAGGCGCCATACAGGTGCAGCCTCGCATGCAGAATTAGCTAAGCATCGAAGTAAATAGGCTTGGGAATTTAATATGGAATACATGTACATGTGGTAAATTATCATATGAAACAATATTAGGAATTCTATTAAAATTACAAAATAAGAAGTGAGAGGGAGATCGTGAAAGGGTTGGGGTCCGCCCGGCCCAGCCGAGTCCCCCCCATTTAAAATAAGCAAAGATGAAAGAACGTAAAGCCCAATGACAGTAATTGAACATCTATAATCGGATGACACCTTGGCTTTGCTAGCTCTTTTGGTCTCCTCCTCGGTAGCAACGTGTGCGTCGGTGAACATTGGACTCCTGGCACCATCACTCTTTAAATGGATCCCGGAGCTGAAGCTGTTGGACCTCCTTGCCAAAATCAGAAGTGACATTAAAACCTGACCTCCTGTCTGCAGATGAAAAAGATGGAGACATTGGGGGACAGGCGTCCTCAGACATTTCTAACGGAGATGTCACCTTAACCGAGATTGGTAGATGCTCCCTGTGTGCACGTGGGTGACAAAATGTAAATTAAAATTATACATTTTGAGTTCATCCCTCCCTGCTTTGAGCTTGCATGTTCTCCCTGTGTCTGCCTGGGTTTCCTCCGGGTGCTCCCATTTTCTCCCACGGCCTAAAGACATGCAGTGTAGGTGACGCAAAATTTTTTGCCCTGTTGTGTGTTTGGTGTGTGTTTGTATTTGCCCTTCGATAGACTGATGCCCTGTCAGGGTTTATTCTTGCCTTTTACCCTGTGCTAGCTGAGGTAGGCTTCAGCAACCCCTGTGACCCTGGTCTGGATTCAGTGGGTTAGAAAATGATAAGACATTTGATGCAGGATTTGTAAAAGCTGTGTTAATGTCTGTTGGAATAATAAATGCAATGTATTTTATTACTACATGCGTTACAAAGTACAGTGCATCCTGAAAGTATTCACAGCGCATCACTTTTCCACATTTTGTTCTGTTACAGCCTTATTCCAAAATGGATTCAATTAATTTTTTTCCTCAGAATTCTACACACAACACCCCATAATGACAAAGTGAAAAAAGTTTACTTGAGGTTTTTGCAAATTTATTAAAAATAAAAAAAAATGAGAAATCCCATGTACATAAGTATTCACAGCCTTTGCTCAATACTTTGTCGATGCACCTTTGGCAGCAGTTACAGCCTCAAGTCTTTTTGAATCTGATGCCACAAGCTTGGCACACCTATCCTTGGCCAGTTTTGCCCATTCCTCTTTGCAGCACCTCTCAAGCGCCATCAGGTTGGATGGAAAGCGTCGGTGCACAGCCATTTTAAGATCTCTCCAGAGATGTTCAATCGGATTCAAGTCTGGCTCTGCTCTGGCTGGGCCACTCAAGGACATTCACAGAGTTGTCCTGAAGCCACTCCTTTGATATCTTGGCTGTGTGCTTAGGGTCGTTGTCCTGCTGAAAGATGAACCGTCGCCCCAGTCTGAGGTCAAGAGTGCCCTGGAGCAGGTTTTCATCCAGGATGTCTCTGTACATTGCTGCAGTCATCTTTCCCTTTATCCTGACTAGTCTCCCAGTTCCATCCCCACAGCATGATGCTGCCACCACCATGCTTCACTGTACGGATGGTATTGGCCTGGTGATGGCGGTGCCTGGTTTCCTCCAAACGTGACGCCTGGCATTCACACCAAAGAGTTCAATCTTTGTCTCATCAGACCAGAGAATTTTGTTTCTCATGGTCTGAGAGTCCTTCAGGTGTCTTTTGGCAAACTCCAGGCAGGCTGCCATGTGCCTTTTACTAAGGAGTGGCTTCCGTCTGGCCACTCTACCATACAGGCCTGATTGGTGGATTGCTGCAGAGATGGTTGTCCTTGTGGAAGGTTCTCCTCTCTCCTCAGAGGACCTCTGGAGCTCTAAAAGAGAGACTGAACATCGGGTTCTTGGTCACCTCCCTGACTAAGGCCCTTTTCCCCCGATCGCTCAAGTTAAGATGGCCTGCCAGCTCTAGGAAGAGTCCTGGTGGTTTCGAACTTCTTCCACTTACGGATGATGGAGGCCACTGTGCTCATTGGGACCTACAAAGCAGCAGAATTTTTTCTGTAACCTTCCCCAGATTTGTGCCTCGAGACAATCCTGTCTCGGAGGTCTACAGACAATTCCTTTGACTTCATGCTTGGTTTGTGCTCTGACATGAACTGTCAACTGTGGGACCTTCTATAGACAGGTGTGTGCCTTTCCAAATCCTGTCCAGTCAACTGAATTTACCACAGGTGGACTCCAATGAAGCTGCAGAAACATCTCAAGGATGATCAGGGGACACAGGATGCACCTGAGCTCAGTTTGGAGCTTCATGGCAAAGGCTGTGAATACTTACGTACATGTGCTTTCTCATTTTTTATTTTTAATAAATTTGCAAAAACCGCAAGTAAACTTTTTTCACGTTGTCATTATGGGGTGATGTGTGTAGAATTCTAAGGAAAAAAATGAATTTAATCCAGTTTGGAACAAGGCTGTAAAATAGCAAAATGTGGAAAAAGTGATGCGCTCTGAATACTTTCCGGATGCACTGTACATTCCAAATAGATGGTGTACTGCAAACATTAACGTACCGGTCTATGCTGATTACTTAGACTTCAACCCATCTTAGATAGGTAGTACAGCTAGTGGCAAATAACAGAGAAGTATGCATTGCATTTGCCATTCCAACAGAAGGCACAATTCAAACATTTGTAGAAATTCATTTTACTACTACAAATGTTTGTGATGCGCCATCTGTTGGAATGATAAATGTAATACGTTTTATTACTTACATGCATTACAAAATACATTCCAATAGGTGGTGTGCTGCAAACATTAACGTGCAGGTCTATTCGAATTACTTAGATTTCAACCCATCTTAGGTAGGTAGTATATTTTTGTGATGCGCCATCTGTTGGAATGACAGGGGCATAGTAACCAGACAGACAAACTTATCTTTTTAATAATATTACTGTTGAAGTGTATATTCTCTGTGTTTCTGTATCTCCAATGCCAAAAATATTATTTTGTCAATAATGGAAGGAATATACAGCTGAGAAGACTCCTCTATTAATTTGATTTCAGGTCCACCTATTAGTGCCTGCAGATGCAAAGACTAAAATTGTTAAATTGAACTTTGGTAGGGCAAATTTTGAGTAGATGCAACAAAGTCTAAGTGGGATAGATTGGGATACGCTTTTAAGTGTGGAGACAGTCGAGGAGCAGTGGAACAGGTTTAAAATGTGTTACATGTAATGCAGGACAGCTAGCTGCTGTCTTTACGGATATTTTTAACACATCTCTGAGAGTTTCATCTGTCCCCACCCGCTTCAAGCTCACAGGCATCATCCCTGTCCCAAAGAAAAATAAAGTAGACTGCCCTAATGATTACCGCTCATTAGCACTTACTCCCATAGCCATGAAGTGCTTTGAGAGGCTGGTGCTAGAACACATCAAGGACATCATCCCTGACAGTCTGGACCCCCTCCAGTTTGCCTACCGTTGCAACAGGTCCACCCAGGATGCCACCTCCATAACACTTCACACCACACTGTCTCATCTGGAGAACAAGAACTGTTATGCCAGGCTGCTGTTTGTGGACTGCAGCTCTGCATTTAGCACCATCATTCCATCCCAGCTCATCGATAAACTCCTGGATCTGGGGCTTAGCTCTTCACTGTGCAACTGGGTACTGGACTTCCTCACCGGCAGACCTCAGCAAGTGTGTATTGGTGGAAAAACCTCCTCCATCATCACCATTGACACTGGCACCCCGCAGGACAGCGTGCTGAGCCCCCTGCTTTACTCTCTCTGCACCCATGACTGCATAGCTAAGTACAACTCTAACACCATCCTCAAGTTTGCTGACAATACCACTGTGATAAGTCTGATCAGTGAGGACAATGAGACGGCCTGCAGGGAGGAGGTCAGACTCCTGGCAGAATGGTGTCAGGACAACAACCTCACACTTAATGTTAGCAAAACTAAGGAGATGATTGTGGATTTCCGCAAACAGGCAACAGAGCACAGCCCCATCTACATTGGAGGTGAAGCTGTGGAGCAGGTCAGCAGCTTTAGGTTCCTCAGAGTGGCCCTCACTGATGACCTTAAATGGTCAAGTCACACTGCGGCAGTAGTCAAGAAAGCCCAACAATGCCTCTACTTCCTCAGGAGAATGAGTAAGGCCCGGATGTCCCCCAGAACCCTGTGCAGATACTACAGGTGAACTGTGGAATCCATTCAGACAGGAGGCATCACATCCTGGTACAGCAACTGCTCAGCTCAGGACTGCACAGCTCTGCAGCGGGTGGTCAATACGGCACAGCAGATGACGGCCACACAGCTCAGTGCAATCCATGACATCCACACTACACGCTGTCTCAGGAAAGTGAATCATATCAGGCGGGACCCCAGCTGTCACTTTTCACCCTCCTCCTCATCTGGGAAGTGACTTAAAGTCCATTTGGACTCACACCTCCAGGTACAGGAACAGTTTCTACCCAACTTCAATCAGACTCATGAACAATCAGTAACCTTGTGTCACCTCCACTGCTACCTGCACATATACTTCTGCCACTGTCTCTATTTATTCCTAGGATTCTGGTTTTATTTATTTACCTATTTATATTCATTTATTTATTGTGCCCTGTGGTGGGCTGGTGCCCTGCCCGGGATTTCTTTCCTGCCTTGCACCCTGTGTTGGCTGGGATTGGCTCCAGCAGACCCTCGTGACCCTGTAGTTAGGATATAGCAGGTTGGATAATGGATGGATGGATTTACTGTGATTTTTTTTTTATCTATGTTCACTGTCTGGGGCACATGCAAGCAAGCATTTCGTTGTAGATGGTACTTGTACACATGGCAATAAAGAACTGAATTGAATTGAATACATACCTAAAATTGGAATTAATAGGAAATTAAAAAAAAAACTCCACAGTGGATTAATAAAGATTTAAAAAAGAAGCTGCAAAGGAAAAAAAAAACCTGCTTTATAAGGCATATAAGACCAATGACTGCAAAGTGAGTCGTAGAGCGTATGAGAACATGAGGGCAACCATTAAGAAGGATATCAGGGAGGCTAAAAGACAGTTGGAGAGGAATAGAGCAGATAAGGAGAGAGACGACCCTAAGAGATTCTTTCAGTATTTTAGTAGTTAAAGATCAGTCAAGGAGGAGGTGAAGTGCATCAGGAATAGTAAAAGGGAATTAAAAGATACAGACAGGGAAATAGTCTTACATTTTTCTGAGGTGTCTACACGTGAGGATGTGGATAACCTCAGAGCAGTAACAGGGACTACTAAGGAGGTACTGAGGGATTTGGAAATCGTACAGAGAGAAGAGCTGCTCAGATTAAATAAGATGAAATCAAACAAATCACCAGGACCAGATAATATTTATCAAAGAGTTCTTAAGGAGACTAGCGAGTACACATATAAACCCTTGACACATATTTTTAGGAAGTCACTGCACACTGGAGAGATTCTAAAGGACTGGAAAATGGCAAATAAGATCCTGTTGTATAAAAAGGGTGACCGGGCAGATCGAAGCAACTATAGGCCTGTGAGTTTAACATGCATCACAGGAAAATTAATGGAAAGAATTATTAAGGATAAGATTGAGCAACACTTGGCAAGGACAGGAGTTATTAGGAATTATTAGTGTTATTAGTGTTTTACTAACATGCTGGAATTCTATGAGGAGGCAACAAAGGGATACGACCGGATAGAAGTAGATGAGATTATTGATCAGGACTTTCAGAAAGCATTTGAGAAGGCGCTACATGAGAGGTGGGCATCAAACTGAAAGAAGTGGCAATTCAGGGCGATGCTTTTAGATGGGTGCAGAATTGTCGCAAAGGGCGATGGTGTGAGGAACCTCATCAGAATTGGGTGACATTAAGAGTGGTGACCAGCAGGGGTCAGTGCTAGGGCTGCTGCTATTTTTAATATAAATAAATGATTTAGACAGGAATATAAGTAACAAGCTGGTTAAGTTTGCAGATGATACCAAGATAGGTGGATTAGCAGATAATTTGAAACCCATTATATCATCACAGAAGGACTTGGATAGCAGACAGGCTTGCGCAGATTTGTGGCAGATGAAATTTAATGTCAGTAAATGTAAAGAATTACACATAGGAAGTAAAAATGTGAGGTTTGAATACACAATGGGCGGCCTGAAAATCGAGAGGACACCTTATGAGAAGGATTTAGGAGTCATGGTGAACTCTAAGCTATCGACTTCCAGACAGTGTTCAGAAGCCATTAAGAAGACTAACAGAATGTCAGGTTATATAGCGCCTTGATGTGTGGAGTACAAGTCACAGGAGGTTCTGCTCAACCTTTATAACACACTGGTGAGGCCTCATCTGGAGTACTGGGTCCAGTTATGGTCTCAAGGCTACAAAAAGGACATAGCAGCACAAGAAAAGGTCCAGAGAAGAGCAACAAGGCTGAGTCCAGGGCTACAGGGGATGAGTTAGGTGGAAAAATTAAAAGAGCTGAGCCTTTATAGTTTAAGTAAAAGGAAATGAAGAGGAGACCTGACTGAACTGTTTAAAATTATAAAGTGAATTAGTCCAGTGGATCAAGACTGTTATTTTAAAATGAGTTCATCAAGAACACGGGGACACAGTTGCAAACTTGCTAAGGTTAAATTTCACTCAAACATTAAAAGGTTGTTCTTCACACAGAGAATGATAGACACTTGGAATAAGCGACCAAGTAGTGTGGTAGACAGTAAGACGTTAGGGACTTTCAAAGCTCGACTGTCTTTTTGGAGAAAATAAGTAGACAGGACTGGCGAGCTTTGTTGGGCTGAATGGCCCGTTCTTGTCTCGATTGTTCTAATCTTCTAATGTAGTGCATGCTCCCACCCTCCTCCTCCTCCTCCTCCTCCTAGTCCATCTCCATAACTCACAAGATGCTCTTACTCCTATTGGACTCCCTTCTTAATGAGGTTTTCTTTTTGTTTTGTTTTCTAACCTCCATTTCTCTCTTACCAGCTTCCAGAGCAAAGCTGTCGATGATCAACACCATGTCCAAAATCCGGGGCCAGGAGAAGGGACCAGGCTACCCTCAGGCTGAAGCGTTACTAGGTGAAGCCATGGTGAAGTATGGAAGAGAACTCGGGGAGGAGTCCAACTTTGGTAAGCCAGCACCCCTCTTCGTTTTGGTATCAAAAACTGAATTGAAGCACCTGCAATGTGACATTGGGACTTTCTAGATTCACGTCAAGCTTGTTAGTAGCGATGAGTTGAAACAATTTGTGCAAAATTGAATTCTCGGGGGCAATGTTGTAGAAGCTGAATTTGAACCCTGGGTCAATGTTTGTGATGTGGGGGCACTGTTAAAAAAGATACCAGCTTTATTATTTAATGAGTTTGGGTTTGAGTTACTTATTCTTCTTCTGAGCTTACGCTTGAAGGACCAAGGTGTTTTTTTTTATATTCACTATAATAAAGGCTTGAATTATTAACAAAGGGCATAATAAGTAACTTCAGAGCAAAAATAAATACATTAAAAAATTAAAAAACAAAAGCAAACATAGCTATTTGAAAACATCATCTAAAGGCAGTGCTCTCAGACTCCAGTTCTGGAGGGCCAAAGTGGCTGCAGGTTTTCATTTTAACCCTTTTCTTAATTAGTGACCAGTTTCTGCTGCTAATTAACTTCTTTTTCCTTTCGTTTTAATTGACTTGTTTTTTTAAGATGTCTTCCCCTGAATTTCTTCATCATCCCTTTGAATTGCTTCATTTCAGTTCTTAAATGGCACCCAAACAATGAGGGAGCCAACAGAAGACCAACCTAGTCAGGGCCTCAAACTCCAACCAATTTCATTCCAACCAGTTGCTCAATTAGGCTCCGTTGATTAAACCCGTTCTTTAATTCCTTGGCTTGTTGCTGCTCTATTTGTGTAATAGCAGACATATCCGAAATTGTTGATTTTCTCTTTTCTAAGAGCTCTGGTCAAATATTTTGTGGACCTGAGCAGATCAACATTCCTGAGACCTTCATCTTTCTTCATTTTCAGATATTGTAAGATGGTCACAGTTTGCTGGTCATGTTTTGGTTCATTTTGTATCTCATTATTGTTTGGCTGCTAATTAGGGAAAAAGAAACAATTAAGGCAGGGGTGGGCAAAGTCAGTCCTGGAGGGCCACAGTGGCTTCGGGTTTTTGATCCAACCCAGTTGCTTAATTAGAAAACAATCCTTGCCAATAATTACATTTAATGGCTTGTTAGTGCTTTAACGCTGCCATGTCAGGTTATTCGCATATCCTATATTTTTCTTCCCCTTTCTAAGGATATCATCCAAATGATTTGAAGTCTAAAACAGAGGAGTAATCCTCTGTCCTCCACTTTTTTCTCTTCACTTTCCTTCCAAGTATTTCATTAAACCAAATAGTGCATGATGAATACACACAGAGGTGTGAATGGTAACAATCTAAATGGAGAACTGCTGCTTTCCTTTGTCGTTTGCATCTTATTGGTAATAAGGGGCAATTAAAAACCGAGAATACAGCGGTTTAAGACTAAAATAAGCCATAAGGGTTCAAAATCTTAACGAACGAGACTACTAAAATGAAGAAGAAGTGTTACTTGAGCAAAAAGTGCTCCTTAGTAGGCCATTGGGTTGGAACAAAAACCTGCAGCCACTGCGGCCCTCCAGGAACGACTTTGCCCACCCCTGAATTAAGGGGTCTGAGTCTTCAAGAGCAAGTCAATTAAAACAAATTCAAAAGAAAGGGAATTAGCAGCAAAAACAGGTCACTAATTAAGAAAAGGGTTAGAATGAAAACATGCGGCCACGGCGGCCCTCCAGGATCGGAGTTTGAGACCACTGTTTTCAAGTGTACTGGTTGCTCTATAAGCCAAGTTTCCTGTTAAAGAAAAAAGCTGGATTAATGCAAAGGCTTGAGAACAGAATAAATCTGCAAAATCTCATGCTCTGTTTATAAAACCACGTACTCCTAATCTAACAGGACTGTCAATCAGCCTCATGAACTGGTGTTAATTGTGGTTATTTAAAGTATTAATGTTTGTCACGTCCCGCTAGCATGTTAAAAGTTTTCTGATTATGTAATGAATTCCTTGGAATTGTGATCTAATGCAGTGGTTCTCAATCTGAGGGGCGGGCCCCCCTAGTGGGGTGTGAAGTTACAAAAAGGGGGGCGCAAAGATGTGAAAAAAAGAAAAGAAGAATCGAAAATATGAAAAATCCATCTATTGAAACCAAAACAAATTAACTTAAACTACATTCTGATACTAGAAAAATAAATATACTGTAGAGTTAGATAAATGTCGATAAAAGTTAAGTAGGTATAATAAAATATGCATCTGTGATATATCATTAATTAAAAAAGAACAAATTGGTATTAGAGGGGCTCCTTTCAAAAAATGTTAGGGGGGCGCGATTAAAACTGTTGTGAAAACTCGGGTCGCAAATACGTAAAGGTTGAGAAACGCTGATCTAATGAGTGAAGTGTATGAACAGAGCCCGACAGGCGCCCTGCCTTTTTAACACTTGCTAATATGGTGCTTACGCTCCTGTAAGGGTTACCTCTTGCAAGACTTGAATAATAAAGAAGAATGATTGATGCTTTTCTCCTGTCTGTGTTTATTGCCCGAATCGAGACACCCAGTTAAGGGGGGAGTGCTGGTAAATTTCTTCCACAGTGTTGCATGTGACAAATTGTGCTACACTTCTAGTGAAATTTACGCCATTCACGCAAGAAGTAAGGTGATGAATTTGTGTCTGGAAGAGTTTTCATGCATTAGTTCTGCATTGTATCTTGCCTGTCATTTAGTATTTAAATAAAGGTCTCTAAAGATCTTATGTCTATGCTATGTTTGCTCTGAGGGTATTGATGAAGAAGTACAGAGAAGGCCAGAAGGAGTTGCATTGCGTCTTTGTGGGCCTGGAGAAAGCACATGACAGGGTGCCTTGAGAGGAGCTGTGGTATTGTATGAGGAAATCGGGAGTGGCAGAGGAGTATGTAAGAGTGGTACAGGATATGTACGAGAGAAGTGTGACAGTAGTGAGGTCTGTGGTAGGAGAGATGGAGGTGGGATTACATCAGGGATCGGCTCTGAGCCCTTTATTATTTGGTGATGGACAGGCTGACAGACGAGATTAGACAGGAGTCCCCGTGGACTGTGATGTTTGCTGATGACATTGTGATCTGTAGCGATAGTAGGGAGCAGGTTGAGGAGACCCTGGAGAGGTGGAGATATGAGAGGAGAGGAATGAAGGTCAGTAGGACCACCAAGACAGAATACATGTGTGTGAATAAGAGGGAGGTCAGTGGAATGGTGAAGATGCAGGGAGTAGAGTTGGTGAAGGTGGATGAGTTTAAATACTTGGGTTCAACAGTACAGAGTAATGGGTAGTATGGAAGAGAAGTGAAGAAGAGAGTGCAGGCAGGGTGGAGTGGGTGGAGAAGAGTGTCAGGAGTGATTTGTGACAGACGGGTATCAGCAAGAGTGATAGGGAAGGTCTACAGAATGGTAGTGAGACCAGCTATGTTATATGGGTTGGAGACGGTGGCACTGACCAGAAAGTAGGAGACAGAGTTGGAGGTGGCAGAGTTAAAGATGCTAAGATTTGCATTGAGTGTGACGAGGATGGACAGGATTAGAAATGAAGACATTAGAGGGTCAGCTCAGGCTAGACGGTTTGGGAGACAAAGTCAGAGAGGCGAGATTGCGTTGGTTTGGACATGTGCAGAGGACAGATGCTGGGTATCAATCAATCAATCAATCAATCAATCAACATTTATTTATATAGCACATAAGCACATATTCATACAAAAAAAATGTAGCTCAAAGTGCTTTACAAAATGAATAGAAAAATAGAAGACATAATAAAAAATAAACATAAGTCAACATTAATTAACATAGAATAAGAGTAAGGTCCGATGGCCAGGGTGGACAGAAAAACAAAAAAACTCCAAAGACTGGAGAAAAAAATAAAATCTGTAGGGGTTCCAGACCAAGAGACCGCCCAGTCCCCTCTGGGCAATCTACCTAACACAAGTCAAACAGTCCTCTTTGTATTTAGGGTTTTCATGGAAGGACCTGATGATGATGGTCACGTAGACTTCTGGCTTTCAGTCCATCAATGTTGGTGCATCATGATGCTTTGAGTAGGTGGTGGTGGCACAGGCCGCCACCACAAAGAAACCGGAAAAAGAAACAGAAGAGAGAGTAGGGGTCAGTATAGATTTTGGAGCCACTGTGAATAGTTATTATGAAGAATTGAACATACAGAGTATCAGGATTAAGTTAAAGTGAAGTTATAAAAAGGCCATGTTACAGTAATGTGTTTTCAGCAGTGTTTTAAACTGCTCCACCGTATCAGCCTGGCGAATTCCTATTGGCAGGCTATTCCAGATTTTAGGTGCATAGCAGCAGAAGGCCGCCCGCCTCACCACTTCTTTTAAGTTTTGTTCTTGGAATTCTAAGGAGACACTCATTTGAAGATCTAAGGTTACGGTTTGGAATATAACGTGTCAGGCATTCCGATATATAAGATGGAGCGAGATTATTTAAGGCTTTATAAACCATAAGCAGAATTTTAAAGTCAATCCTGATAGACACAGGCAACCAGTGTAGTGACATCAGAACTGGAGAAATGTGCTCAGATTTTCTTTTCCTAGTTAGGATTCTAGCAGCTCCATTCTGCACTCGTTGCAAGTGATTTATGTCTTTTTTGGGTAGTCCTGAGAGGAGTGCGTTACAGTAATCTAGTCGACTGAAAACAAAAGCGTGAATTAATTTCTCTGCATCTTTCAATGATATAAGAGGTCTAACTTTAGCTATGTTTCTTAAGTGAAAAAATGCTGTCCTAGTGGTCTGATGAATATGCGATTTAAAATTCAGATTACAGTCAACGGTTACCCCTAAATTTTTTACTTCCGTCTTAACTTTAAATCCTAGTGCATCAAGTTTATTTCTGATAACCTCACTAAATCCATTATTGCCAATTACTAAAATTTCAGTTTTCTCTTTATTTAGTTTGAGAAAATTACTATTCATCCATTCAGAAATACCAGTAAGACATTGTGTTAGTGTATCGAAAGAGTCGGAGTCATCAGGTGCTATTGATAAATACAGCTGTGTGTCATCAGCATAGCTGTGGTAACTCACGTTGTAAACTGAGATAATCTGACCTAACGGAAGCATGTAGATTGAGAAGAGCAGCAGACCAGGATAGAGCCTTGTGGAACACCATATAGGATATCATGTGTCTTTGAGATTTGATTACCACAACTCACAAAGAATTTACATTGAGAGAAGGGTGCTAAGGATAGAGCTGCCAGGTAAGAGGAGAAGAGGAAGGCCTAAGAGGAGGTGGGGAGAGAGGACATTCAGGTAGTGGGTGTAACAGAGCAAGATGAAGAGGACAGGCAGATGATCCACTGTGGCGACCCTTAACGGGAGCAGCCAAAAGAAGAAGAAGAAAGGTCTCATGTGTAGATATTTTTAGTTGAGCCAGTGGTATGACCCCTGCTTTGTCACACGTCATGACAATCCTAAAGATGCATCGGAGACAAAGCAATAAATGCGAAGCTACAGGGCACGTGGAGAGTGCAAATATCAACCTCTACTGTAGAAATCAAGAAAGAGCAAAGGGAGGATGCTGGCTAGATGTACGGCTGGGGTGGTGAGGAGGGGAGAAGCTTCCTAGGTAGTGAGATTTTCCTGTATAGACAACTGTGGTCCAATAACTCCAATTTGACCTTTGAGCCCATGATCATTTGCACTGTGTTCTAAGCAAGGATCTACCTGGCCATCATAACCTTTCTCTTTAATTGCCACACAGGCTTAGCTCTTATAGACGCTGGTGACACCATGCGAGAACTCGCTGAAGTAAAGGACGCTCTGGACATGGACGTGAAGCAGAATTTTATTGACCCCCTTCAAAATCTTCACGACAAGGATCTAAAGGAGATACAGGTACGTTGAACTCTGAATATTCCGGTAGGTGACATCAATTGGCGTCACTTTGAGTTTGGTATTTGGAAAAACTGAACATCTCGATCTGCCTGTCAGTCTTCATTTGTGGTCACAGGCTGTGGGTAGCGCCTGAAAGAATGAGAGCTCAAGGATAAGAGGTCAGAATGAAGTTCTGGTGGAGTGTTGCTGGACTGAATCTCCATGATATGGGGAAGAAGTCAGCAATATGGGAGGACCAGGTCGTAGAATCGTTGCTTCTTTGGACTGAGAGGAGCGTTTGAGGTGGTCACATGTTCTCGCTCATGACTGTCAGTCATTGACTACGAAGAGCATCTGCCTGAGCCTCAGGGTAAAACAATTGACTTGTACAACTTAATCTTCAGGTTTAGTGATTGTGTGGATGACTTCTAAATCCTGTGAATTTTCCTGAAAATGATCAGGGATTTTCTGGAAAATGATCATAGATTTACCAAATCAAATCTG
Organism: Polypterus senegalus; assembly: GCF_016835505.1. Classification (NCBI taxonomy): domain Eukaryota; kingdom Metazoa; phylum Chordata; class Cladistia; order Polypteriformes; family Polypteridae; genus Polypterus; species Polypterus senegalus. The sequence goes on from NC_053160.1 coordinate 9,526,574, forward strand.
GACATCATCTTCAACAGTTATATCTCATGCTATACAGCTTCTCAGATAGGTGAATTTCTCAAGTTCCTCCAGAAGAGTTTGTTTCACGGCACCTGGATGGGTGCTTGTGATGGTCCCAGTTTTCATTATCTTGGTTTTGTCACCCCTCACAACCAAACCCAGTGGTGCAGCCTGGTTGACAAGGTTGGTAGCCATATTTTGTAGCTAGAAAGAAATGTAGAGGTCAGCCAGTTGATCTTGCTCATCCCATTTTGACATATCCATTGCTTATCTAGCGTAACTTTACCCTTGGCAGTCCTAAGCCTGGATAAAGAAAGGAGGGTTGGACGTGGTGCAAGTGACCCCATTCTGTAAAAAAACAGAACTATGGAAACAGCAAGAGATGGACACATGACACATAAAAGGACATAAACCCAGCCAGCGCGGGGACAGTGGTTCAAATCTACCACAAGTATGGATCCATTTCTCACATTTCACACACTTAATAACACCACACGTCCACTTACCAGACCCCCCCTTTGCCATGTTGCTTATCCCCTACCTCCGTCACTTTTGTTTTCCCTTCACTCCTTTTCAAATCATGTCACCCACCCTGCCTTGCCACTTATGAATCTTCTCCTCAAAGTTCATCTTCTCTCTCGACCATCCATAGCAGATCATCAGCGTACCAGAGTTTCATGTGTAGATCTTGTCTAAGGTCCCATGTCATTGCTTCCATCACAATGGAAAGCAACAACGGACCTAGGACTGTGGTACAAATTCAGCCGAATTAGAGAATTGTGAGTGTGAAGAAGAGCCACCAGGGTGTAACGTTTCTTGTAGTAGGGGGTCTAGAATTACGAGTTACAAAATGAGACAACTGGAACATTCAATACTCTGTCTTGATGTCAGGGGGCTGGTGTCTCCAGCAGGGGTGAAATATACGCGAAAGCATCAGACACAACCACTGTAAATGCCACAGGGTTTGGATGGGCATCCCGATCAGAAAGGGAGATGATTCCTTACCTGGATGGGAGGATCTGAGCAGGCAGGTGGGCATCCCGACGAGGAGAGGGGAAGGAGCCAGACCAGGAAGTGATGGCCGGAAGGGATAGACAGACAGCCCACCAGAAGATGTCACTGGGGACTCTTTATCCCTCCAGGACAATAGAAGGCAGTGGCCCTGGATATCGGTGCCCAGTACGGAACCAGTAGGGCATGCTGGGAAGTCTAGTCCAGCAACACAGCCCTGCTGCAGGAGACACTGTAAGGAAGATGCGCTTCCAAATTAAGTGGGACTTCCATATGACCTGGAAGTGCTTCCATCGGGCAGTGGCCATGGCATCAGAAATACTCCCGGGTCCTTAATAAAAGGGGCCGCACTCCCTTATCCAGTCAAAGTGGAAGTTGGGAGAATGTGGAGCAACACTCTACTGGAGGAGGGCAGTGCGGTGGTGAGAGGAATTATGAGAGGAGAGTATTGTGGAGAGAGATAACCTGTGCTTAGTGCTCTTGGTACTTGAGGAAAGGAATTGTGGAATAAACCTTTTATTTGAACCCGGGAATCTGCACCTCGCTGACAGTTCCATTACACCCCCAAGCTACTTGTGTGACGTCACGTGAGTGTGGCTTGCCACCATCATTTAGGATTACTATTTTCTTTGAGCCATTGTAATTTGTCCATAGCCTGAGATGTTCCAAGAACGGAAGAAGCCGGCAGTTTACCACCCACTTTCACCAAAATGTATGCATAGTCTGAGATAATTAACTGATAATGTGCCTTATGTCTGTACATGCAAAATAACACTTCTTTCTCGTATTTCTAGCACCACTTGAAAAAGATGGAGGGCCGGCGTTTAGACTTTGACTACAAGAAGAAGAGACACGGCAAACTGCAAGAAGACGAGATCAAACAAGCCCTTGAAAAGTTTGACGAGTCCAAGGAGATTGCCGAACAAAGCATGTTCAACCTGCTGGAAAGTGATGTAAGGACCTACAGCTTCAAGTCTATACATTTACGCAATGTAGATGTCCGTGTATTCCTGTAGGCTGCTTTGTTGCACTTTTTCAGTTTATTGTGTTCATAAGAATTACGTAGGAATGCTTTGAAGTCACTTCTAATAATTGTTGGGGAGCTAGCTGGACAGCCTTGCTTAATTGGCTGGCTCAGTGCTGTTTCAGCTGTGGAATGGACAAATGGGGGAGGCAGCTTCATGGCTGAGGTCTCCAGGACTCTAAACAAATCCAAATCATATTATGTGATATCATCCATCCATCTATTATCCAGCCCGCTATATCCTAACTACAGGGTCACGGGGATCTGCTGGAGCCAATCCCGGCCAACACAGGGCGCAAGGCAGGAACCAATCCCGGGCAGGGCGCCAACCCACTGCAGACGTGATATCATCTACTGTTAAATTCTGCTCCGTACTTGTCAAATTTTTATTTTTATACTGTATTGAGGATTTGTTCTGTTCTGTGTATTGTATTGTATTGACCCCCTTCTTTTTGACACCCACTGCATGCCCAACCTACCTGGAAAGGGGTCTCTCTTTGAACTGCCTTTCCCGAGGTTTCTTCAATTTTTTCCCTACTGGGGTTTTTTGGGAGTTTTTCTTGTCTTCTTAGATAGTCAAGGCTGGGGGGCTGTCAAGAGACAGGGCCTGTTAATGGCCATTGCGGCACTTCTTACGTGATTTTGGGCTAATCAAAAAATAAATTGTATTGTATCGTATTGAGGGCGGCACGGTGGTGCAGTGGTAACGCTGCTGCCTCGCAGTTAGGAGACCTGGGTTCGCTTCCCGGGTCCTCCCTGCGTGGAGTTTGCATGTTCTCCCCGTGTCTGCGTGGGTTTCCTCCGGGCGCTCCGGTTTCCTCCCACGGTCCAAAGACATGCAGGTTAGGTGAATTGGCGATTCTAAATTGGCCCGTGGGTGTGCTGGGTGTGTTTGTGTGTGTCCTGCGGTGGGTTGGCACCCTGCCCAGAATTGGTTCCTGCCTTGTGCCCTGTGTTGGCTCCAGCAGACCCCCGTGACCCTGTATTCGGATTCAGCGGGTTAGAAAATGGATGGATGTATCGTATTGTATTGTAATGAAAATAGCAGATGCACATTCAGGTTGAGGTATAATGAACAGAAACTCGACATAACACATGAAACAAATTGGCAGCATTTGGCTCCTTCCTCTATGAAAGCTGGCAGCAGAGTAAGATGCCTCTGTTTGGACACGCCTCCTTTTGTCTGGTCCAGAATGGGAAGGGGCGGGGCCTTCTTCAGGCTCTGCAGACAGGTGGAGTCAACTACGGCAGGTGGAAGAGAAAGAATGGTGAGCGACAGCACCTCCTCTCGGCTCAGGCTGGTATCGCTTACCTTCCTGAAGCACTAAAGGAGATCCCCAGGCACGATACGAGAAAACTCATATGTTATGAAATACTGTTTGGGACGCCTTGATGCTGTGAAGACTCGGTGTGCACCTGCTGCCCCAACCCGACACAAAAGACAAAGCCAGCAGCTTAGTCCAACAAAAGCCTTTATTTAACGTAAAGACACTCAGATCCAGAGTAGTCCTCAATGACCGATACCAATAGTCCCAAACAGAGTAAAACTGCATTCCCTTCCTCTGCAGTCTTGCAGCTTCCTTTCTCATCCAGATATAAACCTCACCAGCTTCTGCTCCGACTCTTTTTTAAGACATGCCCGTGAGCACTCCAGGTGGTTCATTAAGGAGGTCTGCAATTGCCCCCCAGGTGCGGCTGAAACACAAAGTAGGGCTCTGCAGCTCCTGCAGTCCCCACAACTCCCCCTTGCAGCATCCACGGATCCCAACAGGACCGTACTGGCAAATAGTAATTCCCACACATCCCTGGAGGAATCCAAGGTGTTGTTACAACCCGGGGCGGGCTGCCAAATAACAGTTCGGGGAAGAGAGCATCCCCCTGGAAGTCTTCTCTGCCTGTCCTTCCACCTCGGAGGCATCCCGGCTGGGTAATGGCTCCAGCCACCATCCATCACAATGTCTAGTAATGAGAGATGTTTGGGGGCTTTCCCTATTTTTGGCCCTCTACACCCAAAAGGTCCTCATTTTTAGGCCATTTTTGAACCATAGTTTCTGCAAGAAATTTCACCTTTATGATAAAGAGTACGCCAATAACAAAAAATGATCAGTGTAGCCGCGTCTGTCCAAAATTACCAAAGTTCTGCAGCTTTTAGTTTGCCTCATTAGATGATTCAAGCACCAGTGTGATGTGTGTTCAAATAATTCCACAGGCAAAATTAAGTTGTTTTAAAAGTTTTACAACAACAACGTCTCACTGACCTCATTGAAAGATTCAGCACATTGGGACTTGCAAGATTCCAAATATTGTTTTTACAGAAGTTCTGAAATAAAAGTGAAACTAATGAAATAGCAACAATTCAAAGAAAAAGAAATCTTAAAAGTGTGTATCCGGAAAAACAAAAACGGGGATTGGCAAGCGAAGCAAGCAGGGGGTGAAGCCCCCTAGTTATATAAAGACTAGCTGTGCCCCGCGGCTCTACCCGCATAGCAGTGAAACAGGACAAACTTTAAAAATCAATAAAAAATGTAATGATTTGTATTGAGAAGAATTCATATTGATAGCTGTGATGTATTAAGATTGTATGTTTGTGTTTTTAGTTTTACATTAGTAACTTCCAAAGTTCTTTCCAGGGAACATTTCCTTAAATAACTGATCAGGTATAATTGACACAGCAGCCCCAGTGTCTTTTTCCATATCTATCACCTTACTAACGGGAGATCGACAGGCGGATTGGTGCGGCGTCAGCAGTGATGCAGGCTCTGCATCGGTCTGTCGTGGTGAAGAAGGAGCTGAGCCATAAGGCCTTAAAGCTCTCAATTTACCAGTCGATCTACGTTCCTACCCTCACCTATGGTCATGAGTTATGGGTAGTGACCGAAAGAACGAGATCGCGAATACAAGCGGCTGAAATGAGTTTTCTCCGCAGGGTGTCTGGGCTTTCCCTTTAAGATAAGGTGAGGAGCTCAGTCATCCGGGGGGACTCAGAGTAGAGCCGCTGCTCCTCCGCATCGAGAGGAGTCAGATGAGGTGGCTCGGACATCTGATCAGGATGCCTCCTGGACGCCTCCCTGGCGAGGTGTTCCGGGCATGTCCAACCGGGAGGAGGCCCCAGGGAAGACCCAGGACACACTGGAGGGACTATGTCTCCCGGCTGGCCTGGGAACGCCTCAGGATTCCCCCAGAAGAGCTAGAAGAAGTGGCCGGGGAGAGGGAAGTCTGGGCCTCTCTGCTCAAGCTGCTGCCCCCGCGACCCGATCTCGGATAAGCGGAAGAGGATGGATGGATGGATAACCTTACTATCAATCATAAAGGTTGCTTTGAACGGTTATTTCTCTTGGTCTGTTTGTACTGTGAACATGCGGTACTCACTCTGTCCCATTTCCACATATTTAATACTTTTTCAGCTTTCTGACCTTTATGTTGCTGGAGTGGCTGTGGTTTTCCCACAACTATGGCATTTTGCAACTTTAAAATTGCACTCATACGAGCTGCGGTTTTTACCATTGCAACGATGACACTGCCTCTTCCCCATCTGACCGAGAAACTGTGCGCCAACTTTCTGCACTGCACTCAAAGAGGCGCCCTGTCGCCTTAGCTGCTGTGTGTCTCTATCTGCTGTTTCCATGCTGAGTGCGATCTCAAACACTCTCGCCAACGTCAGATTCGTTTCTGATAACAGCTGACGCTGACAACAAAAACATTTATTTCTATAGCACATTTTCATACAAATAATGTAGCTCAAAGTGCTTTACATAATGAAGAAAACAGAAATAAAAGACAAAGTAAAAATTAAAATAAGACAACACTGATTAACATAGAATAAGAGTAAGGTCCGATGGCCAGGGAGGACAGAAAAAACAAAAAAAAAAAAACTCCAGACGGCTGGGGAGAAAAAACAAAATCTGCAGGGGGTCCGAAGCCACAAGACCACCCAGCCCCCTCTGAGTATTCTATGTAACATAAATGAAACAGTCCTCTTTGTATTTAGGGTTCTCATGGAAGGACTTGATGATGGTGGTCATGTAGACTTCTGGCTTTTAATCCATCAATGTAGGAACATCATGGTGCTTTGATTAGGTGGTGGTGGCACAGGTCGCCACCACAGAAAACCGGAAAACGAAACAGAAGAGAGAGTAGGGGTCAGTACGGATTTTAGAACCACCATGAATAGTAATGATAATGAATTGAATATACAGGGTATCAGGATTAAATTAAAGTGAAGTTATGAGAAGGTTATGTTAAAGTAATGAGTTTTCAGCAGGTGCTCCACCGTATCAGCCTGGCGAATTTCTATCGGTCAGCTATTCCAGATTTGAGGTACATAACAGCAGAAGGCCGCCCGCCTCACCACTTCTTTTAAGTTTCGCTCTTGGAATTCTAAGCAGACACTCATTTGAAGATCTGAGGTTACGATTTGGAATATAACGTGTCAAACATTCCGATATATAAAATGGAGCGAGATTATTTAAGGCTTTATAAACCATAAGCAGTATTTTAAAGTCAATCCTGAATGACACAGGTAACCAGTGCAGTGACATCAAAACTGGGGTGATGTGCTCGGATTTTCTTTTCCTAGTTAGGATTCTAGCATCCTCATTCTGCACTCGTAATCGATTGATGTCTTTTTTGGGTGGTCCTGAGAGGAGTGCGTTACAGTAATCTAGTCGACTGAAAACAAAAGCGTGAACTCATTTCTCTGCATCTTTCAATGATGTAAGAGGTCTAACTTTTGCTATGACAAGCCTCACTCTGAATCCCACTCACAAATCGGTCTCTCAGTGCCTCGTCCAAATTAACCCCAAACTCTCAATTTAGAGGACATCGCTTCAGCTTTGCCGCATACTGAGTTACTGTCTCACTGGCTTTTTGACTGCAGTGATTTAAACAAAATCTCTCCGCAATTATCAGCGGTTTGGGCTCAAAATGATCCTTTAGTATTTCCACAATTTGCACAAAAGTTTTGCCCTTGGGCTTCAAAGGCTGCACTAAATTCCTCAGTAGTGCTAGCGCCCATTACACTTAAGAGAGTGGCGACCTGTTTATCTTGCGCTATGCTGTTAGCGAGAAAAAAAACTGCTCCATGTGTTCTACATGTGCCGACCATGATTCAGTGCCAGGTTTAAATTAGTCAATTCCACCAAGATGAGCCATTTTACTCACTCTGTGAAATCTTCGTTACGACTCTTTCAATCCTTGTCGCCAATTGTTGTGATGTAGAAATTCAGTATCACAAAGACAGTCAGACACACTGATATTTGAAACTTAAGTTCTCTACTTACTTCTATTATTGAGCCACGCCACCAAACACTTTTTTGTTACTTTTTAGGTTTCCACTACAGCAGCTCCAAAATGGCAAAAAACACAAACATACAATCTTAATACACCACAATAGCTTTCATATTCAAGAGTCTATTGATCTCTTATATATATTTCTCTTCTGGTTCGTCCTGCTTCCTCCTCAAAACCGGTCCCGCACACACGCAGCAGACACAGCATTTCTCGATTCCTATTCGTCCTCTTCCAAACCCTTCCCCACGCTGCCTGTGGCTCCTCTTCAAAACCGTTGCCACCCACACGCAGCCGACATGGTATTTCTCGATTCCTATTTGTCCTCTTCCAAACCCTTCCCCATGCTGCCTGTGGCTCCTCTTCACAGCCGGTCCCGCCCACACGCAGCCGACATGGCATTTCTCGATTCCTATTCGTCCTCTTCCAAACCCTTCCCCACGTTGCCTGTGGTCTCCCAAACACCTTGATAATTTTGTTATACTGCGATGGTTGTTTCCTAAGCCTTTGTTATAAAATGAACGACAGTATCTTCTCTGTCGATGGGTTTTTGTACAACGTCATCTCTATTCCGTGATCCGGCAACTGCCTGTTCCTATCAGTGGGTTATTTCTTGACACAAATCGTCTCCAGCAAAACACCTATTCACAGCTGTGTCTTTCAAGAAATATTTTTTTCTTTTTGATTTCTGAATTCCTTTCTCATCGTATTCCATTCCTACTCTTACACCGCTGCATGCTACGGCGGGCTTCAGCTAGTATACAATATTTTGGTTTTGCTATCGGGGTGAGAATGTAGCTGTGAACTCTTTGGGAAAAATGTAAAAAGTTGGCAAGCAGAAGGTCTGAACGTTCCATCGTCAAACATTGGCACTATATCTGATCGTGTTCAGTATATCTGATCGTGTTCAGCTCTGATGGGAGAGCGTACCCGGTGTGGGGAGAAGAGCACGTGGCCATGATATATCTGCCAATGAGCAGCTACCCTCGAAAACACACATAGCTGTGATCTCTCTCTCAAAAACGTCAAATGTTAGTCCTTAACAACCTCTAGATAATAATGTCTGCTGAACAAACAGGTATCGCTAGCTAAGTAGAGGCAAAGTGCACTCCAACACGTGGAGTGAGGTAGACCAACTCGCAAAGAGGCTGGCATGTGAGTGAGTGAGGAGGGTCCTGCCCAGCTCTCTACTCCTGAGGTCCCGCCTCCCCCTCGGCACGCAGCCTGTCACTCAGATTCGCGCGAATAAATCGGTACCGCAAGAGAATTACGATGCATAGCGCAATGAGAGAAATCACAAAATCAACCGGAACGTTCAAGCAAATTATAGAAATAAAAAACCCGATCTTTAAGTAGTTTTCTCGTGAAAAGCGGACGGACAGACAGACAGACAGACAGACAGATGTTGGATTTTGTCTTCAGCTAAGTGAGTTTCTCTTTTCTCTGCAGTTTCACTTTGGCGACAGAATCGATTTCTTTGAGCCTCATGCTGTAGCCTCGCACTTCAGAGCTGGACAGACAGACTCACACACTTCCACGCATAGATGTTTATATATAAGATACTGTATGTTGCAATAAATTGCTAAAAGTAAAACTGCATTTAGCTATATTTAATTATGATAATGATGGCAGAAATAAAAAAAAAAATATCATAAAATTAAATGTATGATCAAGAACACAACAAGGATGTAGCAGCTTATTGTTTCCATTACATCTCTATATTTACATGGCATGTTCAATGCTTACACATTATTGTTAAACTGATGATGTATAAATTAAAATACAGGTAAACTTCCACTACAACGAACTGCCAGGGGCCTAAAAAATATTTTATTGTAATGAGATTCCATATTTGTTACTATAGTGCTCTCTTTAACTTGTGTCCAGACGTTTACAATCATTTCAATAGCTACTTTCACGTTTTTTAATCACCTCCTGCCTACAAGTTATGCTGAGGAGAATGTTTCCCAGCATTTTCCTTGCGATGATACACTTTCAGGGTGTGAATGATGCCCAAATCCAATGGCCGAAGCACTGCTGTGCAATTGGGTGGGAGGAATTCAACGCAAACTTTATCTAAATGTGGAAGAAGATTTATTAAAATCTTGAGGTCAGATTTTTTCACAATTCCTATACTTACTCTATATTATGAAGAGGAGAAAGTTAAAACAGAGGACAGGTCAAAAAAATCCAGAAGTCACAATTGCCCCCAAGCAAAAAAGAAGATGAATATTCACCAACTATCTACAGTAGCACATTCAAAATGAAATGCCAGGAACTGTGGGAAACGCTCCGCCTTTATAGGGCTGTGGGCCGTCCCAGGAGATGATGAACAGGTGGCCCCGCCTCTTCAGGAAACTGCCCACAAAACACAAGGCACATAAGGAAGGCATAGAGATAAAATAGAAAACAAAGAATAATGCAAATATTTAACAAAAGTAACATTAACATAAATAAAATAAGCAAAAATGAACCAAACAAGACATGAAAGAAGAATGTAAACTCCAGGCAGGGTGGGAATTCTGGCAGAAATATAACAAGCAGAAGGACTTGAAGTTGTGGATGCCATCTCAACCAACCCCAGGGGTTCACCCCCTAATAAGATACGAGGGATCAAAGTTACTCCTTTTTACAAAACTTTGAAGAAATGGGGGATTGGTAAAATAGGTGTGTGGAGTGCCCTTGCATGCCCTTTTGAGGTTGCTGATCATGAATATGTTCATATTTTGTATATTTGATTCTTTACTGGTGGTCCTAGCCCTCCCAGAAGGTTAAAAACAACCAATTTGTAACATAAGCTTGTGGGGTATCGTTTCAGACTATTTCAAGGTCATCGATTATGAATATGAGGTTGTTTTTGATCCATCTGATCCATTTCTAGGGATCCAGACCTCTATGGACCACCATCAGAGGGTGACAAAAGACAAATTTGTATTACAATCAAGATTATTTAGATATTAAACATTCAAACTGAAGCACACATTTCAATATGTCAAATATTTGTCGCAACCATTCTTGTTTATTATGTGCAGTACTTCAACCTCATGAACTTAATCATTACATTTCTTATGAACACCCCCAAAATTGGGGGCTATAATTCTGTCTTTTTTAACTGTACAATAACCTCTGGTTATCCAATTCTAATCCATTCTTGAAAATTGGTTAGAAAGCAAAAAAACTGAATATGGCAGAACTCATTTCCTATTATTACAGACCAGATAGACAGCAATTATTCATCCATCCATCCATTATCCAACCCGCTGAATGCGAACACAGGGTCACAGGGCTCTGCTGGAGCCAATCCCAGCCAACACAGGGCACAAGGCAGGAACTAATCCCGGGCAGGGTGCCAACCCACCACAGGCAATTATTCATCTGTAATTATATTGGGGTGCCATTTTTCAGAAATGATGCCATCTGCTTTGTAATTATCAACAGTCCATAGTGCCAACTTTGGATGTATACTTTTATATTTTATATATATATTTTTTGACATCATTCCAAGCAACTCAGATTGTAATACTTACTCCATTTTTTCCTCTTTCTTTGCCCTTGCAGATTGAACAAGTGAGCCAGCTCTCGGCCTTGGTTCAAGCCCAGGTGGATTACCACAGACAGGCCGCGGAGATCCTGCAGCAGCTGTCCAGTAAGCTGGAGGACAGGTCAGTGAGTTGTGGATGGTTCTGTTGTCATGGGGGGCCTCGATCAGATCTTCTGTTGAAGTGAAAGTCGCCACACGTCAAAAGCAGGACAAATGAAAATCAATGTGTCTGATTGATGAAAATCTGCCCATTTCCATTCATCCAAACCTACCACCATTATCTGAAACCTGCCAAAAAGTGGCAGTGGGCACTTACAAACATGCCTCATATATGACCCTGGTAGGCAGTGCCAGTGCTAGGTTATTATTATTAGTGTGCTGACCAACTCTTTGGCATTTGACCCATGTGGCTGGGTGATCTGTGCCCAAAGCGGGGGCCTAATTTAACTTAATGGCCCTGCTGACATGAGGGTGGTATGATTTGCTTCCCTACAGAAAGCACTGAGAAGATCCCTTCACCTTCTGCTCCCTTTATTGTGCTGCAGATTTATTTTTAGATGGATGAATTTTCCATTTGCACCCATCTATCCACATTCACTTAACCTATAATGACAATATTGTAACGTGTTTATTATTTATTGGAACACATCTATTAAAAATCAAAAACTGAAAACTTCTCCCAATAGAAGTCTTCACACCCTTTGCTGTGGCCGTTCAAATTGTTGTGGGGGCCCTCCCATTTTGCTTTAATCATCCTGGAGATGTTTCTAGAACTTGATTGGAGTCTACCTGTGGAAAATTGAATTGATTGGACAGTTGAGAAAGGGCACACGTGTACCCATGTAGAGAAGGTCCCACAACTGACGCTGCCTGTCAGGACATAAAACCAAGCCATGAAGTCCAAGGACCTCTACGTAGTCAGAGGCACAGGTCGGGTCAAAGGGGTCAAACCATTACTAAAGCGTTTAGTGTCATGAGGAGCACAGTGACCTCAATAATTGTCAAATGGAAGACGTTTGGAACCACCAGGACTCTGGGGAGGAAGGGCCTTTGGTTAGGGAGCTTCAGAAGCCCTCTGCCTGGGTCGGGGAGGTGATTAAGCACCTGCTGTTCCCTTTAGTAGAGCTTCAAAAGATTTGCTGAGATGAGAGAACCTGTCAGAAGGATGACCATCTTCAGCAGCACTCCATAAATCTAGTCAAAATGGTTGAGTGTCTAGACGAAAGCAACTCTTGAATTAAAGGGATATGAGTTGGAGTGTTTAGGCAGAAGTCCAAGAATAGTGTTTGGCAAACCCCAGGCACTGCTCATCACTTGACTAATACCATCCCAATGGTGAAGCATGGTGGTGAGGGCATTGTGCTATGCAGGTGACTGGTCAGAACTGATGCAGCCAAATACAAAGAATGAAGTCCAGTCCTTGAAGAAAGCCTGCTCCACCAGAGAGCATGTGACCTCAGACTGGGGCAGCAGTTCATCTCACAGCACAACATGACCTGAAACAAGCAGCCAGGACGACACTGGAGTGGCTTCGGGACAAGTCTCTGAGTGTCCAAACCCTGTAGAACATCTGTGCTGAGACCTGAAGAATGCAGTTTACAAAGACGCTGCCCATCCAGTCTAACAGAGCTTGAGAGGATCTGCCAAGGAGAGTGGGAGAAGTAGCCCAAATCCAGATGTGCAAAGCTTTGTAGAGACTCACCAAGAAGTCTCAAATCTGGAATTACACCCAGAGGAGCTCCTACAAAGTACTGAATGAAGGCTCTGAATACTTCTAGGAATGGGAGAGTTTAGTTTTTGATTTGTAATACATTTGCAAACCTTCCTGAAAATGTGTTTTCACTTTGTTATCATGGGTTATTGAGTCTAGAGTGATGAACAAAAATGAAAAATGATTGATCGGCTGTATCTGTATCTGTTTTTATGTTTTTGCTGTTGTATGCATCTAAATTTCCCTTTGAGATTAATAGTTTATCTAATCTAATCTAAATGCTCTTTTCCATCCATCCATCCATCCATCCATCCATCTTACCCTAGGGTAGGGTCACAGGGCATCTGGAGCCTCCCCCAGCAATCATCAGTTCCAAGGCAGGAAGAATCCCTGGACAGGACAGTAGTCCATTGCAGTGTGAACACACACTCACACACACATGCACACTGATCCACCCAGCCAGCCCCTTAGTACTGCCCGGCCAGGCTCCCTGCCGTCCAATCACTGTGCTGGATTGTGAAGCTGCATTATGACACTGCACTGCCCTCACTAGGCCCCACCCACTCAGCTTTGACGAGTGGAAGTGACAGTTGTAAATTCAAGCCGTATGCCATGTTGCATTTGGAGGAATTTTACAGACAAAATTAAATAAATAAGCAGCCAAAAACATTTTCTGTGATGCATTTATTTATTTACCCTCACTTTTCATGCTCTTTTTCTCTATTTATTGCCACATTCCGCAGTACTTTTATTTATTTTCTTATTTTATAGAAGATTGTATGAAATATTCCTCCATAAACCAGAATGACAGTGGTCATTCATCTCTTCATTTTCTGTAAGCGTGAGAGCCCCGGTACAACCAGGAAGTGTCCAAAGCCAGCCAAGTACAAGACGCCAGCCTGCTGCCCAGCAGCCCCTCAGCCGAGACTCACATAGTTACTCATTTGCAGATCATTCTTCAAGATGGCAGACGAGCTCTGACTGGTGTTTAACTGTCTTGCAGAATAAAGGAAACATCGACAAAGCCAAGGAGAGAATACATGCCCAAGCCTCGCATGGTGATGGAGTTCACACCCAGTGAGAATCACAACGGTGCCCTCGCCCACAGCACAGCTGCCAAGTCACCAGGTAGGAAGGCTCTTGGGTTTATAAGAAGACGTGGCTTGTCCTTGTCCACTGAGACTGATGTATGCAGACCCCTTTCACTTTTTACACATTTTGTTATGTTGCCGCCTTGTGCTAAAATCATTTAAATTAATTTTTTCCTTCATAAAGCAAAATTCAGTACCTCAGGTTGACAAACTGATAAAAGATTTCAGACGTTTTGGCAAATGTATGGTATTAAAACATAAAAACTTAAATGTCACATTCACACTTGTATCACACGACACATTACAAACATTTGTAGTAATGCATTTTATTACTACAAATGTTTGTGATGCTCCATCTGTTGGAATGAAAAATACAATGCATTTATTACCACAAATGTGTGTAATGCGCCATCTGTTGGAATGACAGATACATAGCAACCAGACAGTCACACAGATGCACAAACACATACACGTGTTCTTTTATTAAGATGGGCTAGCTGTGCTACCCATCTAAGATTGGCTGAAATCTAAGTCATCAATGTAGACCTCATTGTTAACGTTTGTAGTGCACCATCTATTGGAATATATTTTCAATGCATGTAGCAATAAAATGCATTGTATTTGTCATTCCAACAGATGGTGCATCACAAACATCTGTAGTAATAAAATGAACTATTACAACTGTTTGAGATGCACCATCTGTTGGAATGATAAATGCAATGCATGTGCCTCCATTACATGCCATTTGGTGTGGCGTTCATAAAAGCAGTGTTAATATTTATGTCATCTGTTGAAATGACAAGTGCTATGTTTTATATTACTCCAAATGTTTGTGATGCAACATCTGTTGGAACAACAGGGAAACAGCAACCAGATGGACACACAGACATACAGATACGTATCCTTTTATTAAGGTGCAGTTGCTGTGCTGCCCATCTCAGACTGGTTGAAATGGAAATAATGAATGTAGAAGTCTATGTTAATGTCTGCATTGCACCATGCAATGTCCCAGTTATTAACCATTTGGTATGGGATTCATAAAAGCAATGTTAATGTTTGTGATGCACCCACCATCTGTTCAAATGACAGATGCAATGAATTTTATTGCTACAAATATTTGTGATACACCATCTGTTGTGGAATGACAGAGACATATCAAGCAGATGGACACACAAACAGACACGAATTAACATATCCTTTTATTAAGGTTGATGCATTACATTTGTCATTCCAGCAAATGGCACATTACAAACATTTGTAATAATTACATGGATTACTACATATTTTTGTGATGTGCCAAGTGCATTGTGTATGTCTCTGCTATATGCCATTTGGTATGGGATTTGTAAAAGCAGTGTTAATGTTTGTGATGCGCCATCTGTTGGAATGACAAATATGGTGTATTTTATTACGAAAAATGTTTGTGGTGCATCATCTGTTGGAATGACAAATGCAATGCATATCATCCTTTTATATGCCTTTTAGTGTGGCATTTATAAAAGCAGTGTTAATGTTTGTGATGTGCCATCTGTTGGAAAGACTAATATCCATCCATCCATTTTCTAACCCGCTGAATCCGAATACAGGGTCACGGGGGTCTGCCGGAGCCAATCCAGGGCACAAGACAGGAAACAATCTTGGGCAGGGTGCCAACCCACCGCAGGACACACACAAACACACCAAGCACACACTAGGGCCAATTTAGAATCGCCAATCCACCTAACCTGCATGTCTTTGGATTGTGGGAGGAAACCCACGCAGACACGGGGAGAACATGCAAACTCCACGCAGGGAGGACCCGGGAAGCGAACCCGGATCTCCTAACTGCGAGGCAGCAGCGCTACCACTGCGCCACCATGCCGCCCCTAAGACTAATATGGTGTATGTTATTATGAAAAATGTTTGTGACATGTCATCTGTTGGAATGGCAAACACAGTTCATATGTTTCTTGTATAAGCCATTTGGAATGTGTTAGGATATAGTGGGTTGGATAATGACTGACTATGGGATTCATAAAAGCAGTGTTAACATTTGTGATGATGCACCATCTGTTGGAATGACAAATGCAGTGTTTTACTACTAAAGATGTTTGTATTGGAAATGCAATAACTTTTATTACTATAAATATCTGTGATACACCACCTGTTGGAATGACAGAGACAGGAATGACATCAACCAGGTGGACACACAAACAGGCCCAAATATACTTGTATACTTTTATTAAGATGGATGCATTGCATTTGTCATTCCAGCAGATGGCACCTTACAAACATTTGTAGTAATAACATGGATTAGTACCAATGTTTGTGATGTGCCATCTGTTGAAATGACAAATGCAATGTGTATCTCCCTGTTATATACCTTTTGGTATGGGATTCATAAAAACAGTGTTAATGTTTACAATGCGCCATTGGTTAAAATGACTAATACTGTGTATTTTATTACTAAAAATATTTGTGATGCATCATCTGTTGTACTGTCAAATGCAATGCATATCTCTCTGTTATATGCCTTTAGCATGGGATTCTTAAAAACGGTGTTAATGTTTGTGATGCACCCTCTGTTGGAAAGACTAATATGGTGCATTTTATTACTAAAATGTTTCTGACGTGTCATCTGTTGGAATTACAAATGCAGCGCATTTGTTTCGGTTATATGTCATTTGGTATGGGGTTCATAAAAGGAGTGTTAATGTTTGTGATGCGCCATCTGTTGGAATGACAAATGCAGTGTGTTTTATTTCTAAAGATATTTATATTGTGCAGATATTTAGCCTTTTGTTATGGTAGATTGTGGTATATCTGCAAAGCACCTAGAAATATGATTTACTATGTAGGGCGCTTTAAAAGATCACACACTTGCTATTAGTAGCTGTCCATGTGACACTGAGGAGGATCAGTCTGGCTGCTTCTACCCCATCGTTTCTAGAAATATCAAAGTTCTTTCACCCATTACATGTAAATGAAGCCCAGCTGATGGGTCATATTTTTCTGTTCTCTTTCCAGCCCCAATGGATCAGCCATGCTGCCGGGCTCTCTACGACTTTGACCCCGAGAACGAAGGGGAACTCGGCTTCAAGGAAGGGGACATCATCACTCTCACCAACCAGATCGATGACAACTGGTACGAGGGAATGATTCATGGCCAGTCAGGATTCTTCCCCATCAACTATGTGGATATCCTGGTACCCTTGCCACACTAAGCACCCACCAGTGACTTCCTCTGCGCCCACCACCACACTCCAGATCCCCCCACCTCCCGACCCCCAACCCCACTGGGCGACTGCTAACAACACAACGTGACTGACTGATGATGACAAAACCAACACACTTTACCTGCACGGTGGCTGCAAGAGGAACTGAGCAACGAGAAGGGAGTGTGAAGGCAGCTAAGTGACTTTCCATGAGGGCGACCGCCGGTGCGCAGTATTTTTAGTTTTATTCCCTTCTTAAATCGTGTTTGGAGTAGTAGGAAGTCTTTAACCATTTGTATTCCCTGTACGTTTAACTCAGCTATCTCACTGGGATGAAAACATTGCTTTCCTCTCCCTAAACAGGAGACAACAAACCCTGAACAATAGACGCAATGTAAAATGGCGTAAAATAACACAATTTATATATGAATATCGATTTAGTTGACAGATGGCATGCATGTGGCCACATTCACGTTGCCCCACGTATACGGCAGCTGATGATGGTACAGCATTAACAGTGCCATTTCAAAACAGACACACACGCTTCAACCTGGCTGGCAAAATCAAGGAGCCAGGTGGCCGAGTGCACGGCAAAGGTACCATTTCCACCTCTTTGGCTGTTGTATTTATACCCATGTGTTTTGAGGAATGTGGAATTATGTGGAATACTGGACTGGTGGTCTTGGAAGGGAAAGAAAATCACGAGCCTTCCGGGTAGCATGTATCATATCGTGTCGTGTAGTCGCTCTCTTGTCCTGCTTTTCATCCATCTTGATTCTTCTCAGATAACTTAGCTGTCTACTGTTGGGATTAAGTGCTCCCCCTACTGGACACGCCCTGCAGCGCTCTCTCTCTCTCTCTCTTTTCAGATTCTTCTTTGGAAACGGCTGTTGTGTTAAATAGTTCAGCAGAAATTAATACTTGTCTATATTTGACCAGGTACTGCTCTATAAAGACAAAAATATATGTAAATTAGTCAAGCTTTATTTTAAATAACATCTTTATTACCGCACAAAATCAAAAGATGCTTAATGAGCTTAGCTTTTAGCTCATTACAAAGATAAGCCCTCCGGCTTCACTCAATAAAGATGAACTAATTAATGAAATTTAGAATGGACAACAAGGACGTTAGCCATCTGGGTATAGTCTGAAGTTTAATTTCATTTTGTGAATTCACATTTTGTTTAATCCTTCAATCAGAACACGCGTAGGTTTCCTGGTCAACTCTTTTGTGCCCCCTAGTGGCATTCCAGTGCATATGCATATGCCAGGATTTCCTCTAGTCCTATAATTGCCTATAATAAAGTCCTATAATAAAGCCCTATAATCATTTTCAGTCTCTCCAGGAAGTTGCGATGTCGATGCAAATTCAACCAAAACTCGCGAACTTTGCGCAGCCTTGCGATTTTGTCCAATTACTGCATTTTTACAGCAAATTTGATCACTCACCTTAGCACCTCCCCCGACCGCCCCCCTTGGTCCACTTCCTTGAAGATGTGCTAATCGCGAAAAGATCACATTTGCCATCAGATATTACTGCTAAAGTCCGTGCAAGTCAATTTCCTGAAGTATTACACGAAACTGTTTTGCACCAGGGCGGCACGGTGGCACAATGGGTAGCGCTGCTGCCTCGCAGTTAGGAGACCCGCGTGGAGTTTGCATGTTCTCTCCGTGTTTCCTCCGGGTACTCTGGTTTCCTCCCACGGTCCAAAGAAATGCAGGTTAGGTGCATTGGAGATTCTAAATTGTCCCAAGTGTGTGCTTGGTGTGTGTGTGTGTGTGTGTACCCTGCGGGGTTTGTTTCCTGCCTTGCGCCCTGTGTTGGCTGGAATTGGCTCCAACAGACCCCCGTGACCCTGTAGTTAGGATATAGCGGGTTGGATAATGGATGGATGGATGTTTTACACCATATGCAATATCGTGGTAAAACACAGACGAAAGTCATCTCTTGACGGGCACTTTTTTACTTCAAAACATGCCCGGAGAATGACTGAAAAGCGAGGACTTACAGTCGCGACAAGTGACCGTGACAGAGGCTGGTGCATCCAGATCGGTTGCAAGTGCTGAAAATAAGAGGCGAGTTAGATTAAAATGCACGTTTATGGAAAATGTTACAGAGGCATAATTAGAAAGTTACGCTGGCGTGCTTGTCAGTCTGCGTCTCCAATGATGTGTATGTGTGCGCGCGCGCGCACACCCGCGTGTGCCCGTACATGGTGTGTGTGAGTGAGTATGAGAGAAATAAATATGTTTACGGATAAAAATATTAAATGGAACAATTAAACATGCTGTATGTGCTTTGTTTAATGTTTTATGGTTGTATGTGTGCGTGTGTGTGTCACATGTCACGGATGCAGTGATGCAGAGAAAAGAAAGGGCGTACACACATAAGCTCACACATATTTTATTAGTAAAGTGGGTAACTTATCTTACACAGTTTTATTGCATTTGATCTGTACTACTTGTTTTTTTTTCTTTTTAGAAAAAAAATAAAACCTCGAAATATCGCAACTTTCAGCGCCACTTTTTGAAAAGGCTGCCGCAAAATCAGGCATTTTATGCCGCAGTAGTCATAAAAAAAAGCTTGCGAAATCCTGGAGGGACTGAATTTTTCCACTCTGTAGATAAGGTAAAAGTATAGACTGTTTAATATATGCTATCCTGACAGCGAACTGTTTTTAAGTAACACCAGGAGATACGTGCAAGAAAATAAAAAAAGAGGATAAGCCGGGAAATCACAATTAGAACACGAAGCCGAGACGTGAGACAAAATCAAAGGTGAAAAAACAGGCTAGAGGTCAAGAGCAAATATTTAGATAGTTTTGATATCCGCAAATTGGATAAGGAAGCGAACCCCGAGCCATCCTTTAGTCCTGTCGTGTTGATTACGGACTGGCCACGCCCCTAGAAACCGAAGGGAAAGCGGACCTAACGACAAGAACGCGATGGGGCGGCTGTAAGGATCTAAAATGGTGTCCAAGACGCAGCAAAAACACAACACCATAAACAATTCTGTGTAATAATTGACAGAAGCAGAACCTTTGAACTTAAAAACGTGGGAGGTAATAGTCACTGGGGTCGCCAAGTCCGGTCCTTTAGGACCACCATGGCTGCAGCTTTTCATTCTAACCATTTTTTTAATGAGTGCCCTGTTTGTGCTATTAATGAACCTCTTGTGAATTTCCCCTAATACCAAAAACATCGATATCTCAGTGATGGGGTGTGTGTCTGTGTGTGTTTCACAATTTTATGAGGACAGTCTAGAGCTAAAACAACTGGACAGAAAAATACCAAACTCGAAACTTAACCCTGTTTTTAACAACAACAACATTCATTTCTAGAGCACATTTTCATATAAATGACTGAGCTCAAAGTGCTTTACATGATGAAGAAAGAGAAAAAAGACAATATAAATAAGACTTAAAATTAGGGAACGCTAATTAACATAGAATAATAGTAAGGTCCGAAAGCCAGGGAGGACAGAATAAACAAACAAAAAAAAAAAAAACTCCAGACGGCTTGAGAGAAAAAATCAAATCTGCAGTCGTATTCTGCACTCCTTGTAATCGATTAATGTCTTTTTTTGGGTGGTCCAGAGAGGAGTGTGTTGCAGTAATCTAGCCGACTGAAAACAAAAGCGTGAACTCATTATTCAGCATCTTGCAATATTTTAAGAGGTCTAACTTTTGTTGTATTCCTTAAGTGAAAAAATGCTGTCCTGGTAATCTGATTATATATAATATGTGATTTAAAATTCAGGCCAGAGTCAATAGGTACCCCTAAATTCTTTACCTCTGTCTTGACTTTTAATCCTAATGCCATCCATTTTCTAACCCACTGAATCCGAATACAGGGTCACGGGGGTCTGCTGGAGCCAATCCCAGCCAACACAGGGCACAAGGCAGGAACCAATCCTGAGCAGGGTGCCAACCCACCGCAGGACACACACAAACACACCCAGCACACACTAGAGCCAATTTAGAATCGCCAATCCACCTAACCTGCACGTCTTTGGATTGTGGGAGGAAACCCACGCAGACACTGGGAGAACATGCAAACTCCACGCAGGGAGGACCCGGGAAGCAAACCCGGGTCTCCTAACTGCGAGGCAGCAGCGCTACCACTGTGCCACCGTGCCGCCCTAATCCTATCCTTATTTCTAATAACCTCATTATATCCATTATTGCCATCACAATACCTATCACAAAAAGTTCAGTTTTTTTCTTTATTTAGTTTGAAAAAATGACTACTCATCCATTCAGAAGCACAAGTAAGACATTGGGGTCAGTTAATCAAGAGAGTCGGGGTCATCAGGCGCTATTGATAAATCCAGTTGTGTGTCATCAGCATAGCTGTGGTAGCTCACGTTATGCCTTGAGATAACCTGACCTGATGGAAGCATGTAAATCGAAAAGAGCAGCGGACCCTGATAGAGCCTTGTGGACCACCATATAGAATATCAATTAATTAGAGGAAACGTCAACACTCTATAAGACCTCACCTGTCTCACATCACCTTTTCTTGGTACGCCATTGATGACTAAGTCAGCATTTCTCAACCTTTAAGTATTTGCGACCCGAGTTTTCATAAGTTTTAATTGCGCCCCCTAACGTTTTTTTTTTTTTGAACCGTAGATGCATATTTTATTATACCTACTTAAATTTTATTGACATTTATCTTACTCTGTATTTATTGTTCTAGTATCAGAATGTAGTTTAAGTTAATTTGTTTTGGTTTCAACAGATGTTTGTTTCATATTTTTGATACTTGTTTTCTTTTTTCCACATCTTCACTTCCCCCTTTTTTGTTACTTCGCGCCCCCCTAGGGGGGCCCGCCACAGGTTGAGAACCACTGGATTAAGTGATGTCACTGCCATTTTCACGTATCCATGCCAGTTCTTTAGTGGCACTTTATGGTTCTTTAATGGGTTGTGTGGTTCCTGGTAGAACCGTTGCTTGACTAAGCACCGCCATTTCCTTGTAGGAAGGCTTCTCTGCATATGAAGTTGGTTCTTTGTGCTTTGAGAATCTTCAAGGTCCCCTTGGAGGACACTAACAGATTGAGACTTATTATCCTTTGTTTTACAAATCTGTTACCATCAATTCATGATTATTCAGTGTATAGAGCAGTGGCCTCAAACCCCGGTCCTGGTAGGCCTCAGTGGCTGCAGGTTTTCATTCTAACCATCTTCTTAATCAGTGCGCCATTTTTGCTGCTGATTCACTTGTTTTGCCTCAGTTCGAACTGACGTGACTCAGACACCCTTAGTTGTTTCTTTTATCTTAATGGGCAGCCAAACAACAATGAGACACGAAACAAGCCGCCACATGACCAGCTCAACTGAAAATAAAGAAAGGTGAGGGTCTCGGTCCTGTTGGTCTGCTCAGGTGACCAAAACATCTTAGAAGAAACAGAAAATCAACAGTCAGCTGTGACAGAATGAGAGCAGCAACAAGTCATGATAGTCAATAAAGGCTTTAATTAACAGCAAGAATCGGCTTCTCATTAAGAAACTGGTTGGAATGAAACTGGTTGGAGTTTGATGTTCCAGTTTAGCTGTTCATCTTTTGGCTCGTTTCACATCTCATTTCTGTTTGGCTGCCATTTAATGAACAAACGAATCAATTCAGAGGGCTGAGTCCTTCAAAATGGGGATATTAAAAGGTGAAAGGGGTTAATTAGCAGTGAAAACGGCTCGCTGATTAGGAAAAAGGTTAGAATGGCAACCTGCAGCCACTGCGGCCCACCGGGACCGGAGCCGGACACCCCTGGGCTAGGCAATAATCAAGGGTGAGAAGAGGACCAGGCAATGAAACGAAGTCGAAACCAGGAACGAGTCGGCATCTTAATGACAAAACCTTTTTACACCAAAATCTAATCGCTAACCAAAAATTGAAAGTCAGAAAGAAAACAGTAAAATCGTAAGCCAAAATTTGAGAATAAAACATACGCTAAGTTTGATGGAGGTTTTGTCCAAATCGCAGATACAGAATGAATATTTGAACCAGATTTAAAGGGTCACGTTAATGATGCAAGGACAAGCAACGTTCAAAATAA
This sequence comes from Polypterus senegalus, assembly GCF_016835505.1. Classification (NCBI taxonomy): domain Eukaryota; kingdom Metazoa; phylum Chordata; class Cladistia; order Polypteriformes; family Polypteridae; genus Polypterus; species Polypterus senegalus. The sequence goes on from NC_053160.1 coordinate 9,549,490, forward strand.
TGGCCCATGGCAATCTGGAGCAGTGACGCATTTAAGTATGGGTGACAAAGGCAGCCACCCAGGGTGACAGCTTGTTGGGGCTCCCGCAACAAAGACTTCTGAATGGTGACTACAGCCTAAGCCGTTAGGGGCACAGTTTATGAAAGTTAAGGAGCGCTTGCATCAGACACCACAGGACATGAGCTCCATATAGTCCAGGAGGAGCAATGAATATGAAACTGATGGGGGTGCACACTCTGGACACCCCTAGGGGTCATTAAATTCTGGTAATAATTTACGTGTGCTGCCACACATGTAGAGCTCTTTATGAAAGTTAATGGGCTTCATAAAGTCTGTGTTATGTAGGCAGAGAGGTGCCAACTATATAACTGAAAGGGCGTGTGCTCCAGAGATTAAAGGGGACCCCCCTGGCTCATCCAAGTCTAGTAATACAGTTTCTTCGCCATCACACATGGGGCATCGTTTATGAAAGTTGAGGGGCACGTGCTCTGTGAAGTCTGTGTTACGTACACAATTATGTAACTGTAGGGACGTGCGTTCCAGACATTAAAGGGGACCCCCTCCTGATCAGGAAAGTCTAATAATGCAGTTTGCACGCCATCACACAAGGGGCATTGTTTATGACAGTTAAGGGGCACGCGCTCTGTAAAGTCCGTGTTATGTACACAATTATGTAACTGAAGGGGCATGCACTCCAGATACTGAAGGGGAACCCACAGGTCATCAAAGTATTAAAATTTCGTTTGTGTGCCATCACACACGGGGCACCATTTCTGAGATTAAAGGGGCACGCTCTTTCTAAAGTTCATGTTATGTACACAGAGGGCACCAATTATGTAAGTAAAGGGATGTGTGCTTGGAATCTAAAAGTGACTATGCAGAATGGACACCAGGGGGTGCCGTCCTCCCACAAAGTGTCCAGCTCGAAAAGGGCTTCGACCAGCACTGACCGGGAGCAGCGTGCCACCAGTCATGGTGCCAGCCAAATGCGTGGCACTGTGAATTAATTAATCATTGTAATCAGGAAACATTATCATTGTAAATTCCCCATTGGGATTAATAAAGTATCTATCTATCTATCTATCTATAATACAAGGAAACCACACAGAAAAGTTGTGGAAATAAAGCAGCAAATTTTCCAGTGTATATTTGTGTTCTAAAAAAATGTATTTTAAAAGACAAATGAATCTCAACGTGAACAAATTATTACAATACTAACATGGAGATCTGCCTAAAATGAAATTGGCAGGAATAATAAAAATAAATGAAGAAGAAGATGGAAGATATGAACAAAAAAAAAATGGTCGGAAGGAGCGCAAAAAGTTACAAATTAAGAAAGTGGCAGGAATAAAAACCTGAAGCCACTGCGTCCTTAAATGATTGAAGTTTGACACCCTGGCCCTGAAGAATAAATGTTTGGTAGTCCTTTAAAAGGGATATACTGATTATAACTGCTCTGACCGAGGAAGAGACTAAGGGTGACAAATAATTGTTGGGTGTCGCCCCCCCATTTAATAAATTCATAAAACAGAGCAGACGTTATACAAATAAAAAAATAAAAATTTAAAAATAAAAAACAGAAAAAGCTGCCATTGTTTCTGGCTTCAAATCTCTTATCATGCAGATTCATCAAACGGCTCTGGATCCAATCAGACATCCCTCTTTTAAATTGTCTAGGGTGGAAGGGGGCGTGGCCAATTTGAGCCTTGGTAGGTGGGGCTAGTCCTCGTCACCCATCTTTTACTCTGAACTGGAGTGAGGGAAAGGGAAGACATGTTTAGCAACAGCGCCCCCTCTCAACCCGGGGTGGTACTGCTTACCTCAACAGAGCCAGCAAGGTGACACTGTCTTTATTCATTTATTTATTGATTTCATTCTAAAAGCAGCTGATCTCTATAAAGTCTGAGCAAGACCAAAATACAAAAGAGCTTTTCCTAGATTTGAATTTATCTTGGCTTTTCATCCCACAAAGTGATAATGAGCTTACGGTGGATGTGACAATCATGGATTGTATATGTGACAAAACATTTGAATTTGAACTTGCTTTTAGCTCACGGTGTCCTCTCACTTGGATGGCAGTTCAATGGCCAGACCTCCACCAGTACAACACCAGTAATCTGTGAAACATAGCAAGCACAAGTATCATGTACTTCTCTACATTTAAAAGGACCGCACAGTGTTGTTTGCTTGATGTAACAATTGGGATCATTGTGTAGTGACCGCACGTTAGTCAAATTCTTTAATTCCAGACATTTTTGTGGAGTATTCTTGCCCTCAATGAGGACTGTACAGGTTTTTGCAGAACAGTGACACCTAGTGGATACTCTGTATAATTTACCGAATGCATTTATGTTTCCATGCTGTCTTTTTTTTTTTTATTTTGTGTGTATAGTGGTGGAACTAACTTATTATTTTTATAATTGTGAGTTCATTTCCTTTGCTTGATTACTATATTATATTATATATAAATAAATATAAGATATATTTATCTTACCTGTACAGAATCTTTAAAAAGTAATTGTGTCTCTTCATTAATGTTTACTGCTTTCCTATCTCCTAATTTTCTTTTTTTTTCTTTTCCTGTGCTGGATTAAGACAAAAAAAAAGCTTTACATAGAAAAATATTTTGAAACAATAACGTTGCTTCTTGAAATAAACACTATGACACAATTCCTCCTTGTCCAAGTCTCATTTTGTCCACCGATGGGCATCCAGGATTGGCATTGTCGACAAATCAGAAGTTGTGGGAAATTGAACACCATATGCTAATTTATCATCTCATGAATTCATCCAAATTGAGGCTGGGCAACGCCACCCTGGCACCCACCCAGGGCTGTCCCCAGGGCCAGATTAAGACGAAACTGGGCCTGATGCTGCAGCGCAAAAAAGGCCTATTTTTTCTCGCCATTGGCGCCTGTGCATTCGACACTCACCGCACATGCGCACTCAGACCGACCAAGGAGCCTTAATTGCTTGCGACGCAACCGGCCAGCCTTTGTTGAACATGAATAATAATAACGACGTAGTATCGTAACAACTCGAGATTAACATCAAACTATGTAACACCAACATTCAATAGCAATCGTCTGCAAAGTGCACTTAATGCAGAAAAGGCTAAACCAGATCAACTTAACTTAGGCATATTGTCACCCTAACTACTGCGCTAGGGCTGCTTACTTATATTGCGGTTTGTCGAGCCTTAGCAGGCGCAAATTCTTCGATCATGTCAGTGAAGTCAAGGCTAATGCTCAATGCTCAAAAGCGCCAGCATGCTTAGCCTTTCCTGCCCCATTGAGGACCGCAGGTCTCCTTTAAAGATTTAAAAAATTCTAAACATCCATGCCAGGCCCACAGGCCGGCTTTTAGTTTTACCTTTACAGAAAGATTTAAATAGGCATCAATTTTTACTGTACAACTAACTTTCAAGGTGAAAAATTTACTACATGGCACTTACCGAACAATAATAAAGTGGCAAGAATCCCCAAGATAGTGCAAAAAACGCAGCTAAATTACTAAGTAAACGGTTTAACGTAAAATTGATAGCTTTAACTTGAAATCTTCGGTTAACAATAAACACAACGACGTTATAGTTATGTCACAGCGCAAAGAACATCCATCCATTTTCTAACCCGCTGAATCCGAATACAGGGTCACGGGGGTCCGCTGGAGCCAATCCCAGCCAACACAGGGCACAAGGCAGGAACCAATCCTGGGCAGGATGCCAACCCACCGCAGGACACACACACACACACACCCACACACCAAGCACACACTAGGGCCAATTTAGATTCGCCAATCCACCTAACCTGCATGTCTTTGGATTGTGGGAGGAAACCCACGCAGACACGGGGAGAACATGCAAACTCCACGCAGGGAGGACCCGGGATGCAAACCCGGGTCTCCTAACTGCGAGGCAGCAGCGCTACCACTGCGCCACCGTGCCACCCGCACAAAGAACAATAGTAACTATATACAGTTAGGTCCATAAATATTTGGACAGAGACAACTTTTTTCCAATTTTGGTTCTGTCCATTGATTACCACAATGAATTTTAAATGAAACAACTCCGATGCAGTTGAAGTGCAGACTTTCAGCTTTAATTCAGTGGGTTGAACTAAACGATTGCATAACAATGTGAGGCAACTAAAGCATTTTTTCGACACAATCCCTTCATTTCAGGGCTCAAAAGTACTTGGACAATTGACTCAAAGGCTATTTAATGGCAGGTGTGTTCAAGTTCGTCGTGATGTCTTATCAATTAAGCAGATAAACGGCCTGGAGTTGATCTGAGGTGTGGTGCTTGCATGTGGAAGGTTTAGCTGTGAACAGACAACATGCGGTCAAAGGAGCTCTCCATGCAGGTGAAAGAAGCCATCCTTAAGCTGCGAAAACAGAAAAAAACCATCCGAGAAATTGCTACAATATTACGAGTGGCAAAATCTACAGTTTGGTACATCCTGAGAAAGAAAGCAAGCACTGCTGAACTCAGCAACGCAGAAAGACCTGGACGTCCACGGAAGACAACAGCGGTGGATGATCGCAGAATCATTTCCATGGTGAAGAGAAACCCCTTCACAACAGCCAATCAAGTGAACAACACTCTCCAGGGGTTCGGCGTATCGATATCCAAGTCTACCATAAAGAGAAGACTGCATGACAGTAAATCCAGAGGGTGCACTGCAAGGTGCAAGCCACTCATAAGCCTCAAGAATAGAAAGGCGAGATTGGACTTTGCTAAGGAACATCTAAAAAAGCCAGCACAGTTCTGGAAAAACATTCCTTGGACAGATGAAACCAAGATCGACCTCTACCAGAATGATGACAAGAAAAAAGTATGGAGAAGGCGTGGAACAGCTCATTATCCAAAGCACACCACATCATCTGTAAAACACGGTGGAGGCAGGCATTGTGATGGCTGCCAGTGGCACTGGGACACTCGTGTTTATTGATGATGTGACACAGGACAGAAGCAGCCGAATGAATTCTGAGGTGTTCAGAGACATACTGTCTGCTCAAATCCAGCTAAATGACGTCAAATTGATTGGGCGTCGGGCGTTTTATGATACAGATGGACAATGACCCAAAACATACAGCCAAAGCAACCCAGGAGTTTATTAAAGCAAAGAAGTGGAAAATTCTTGAATGGCCAAGTCAGTCACCTGATCTTAACCCAACTGAGCAGGCATTTCACTTGTTGGAGACTAAACTTCAGACAGAAAGGCCCACAAACTGAAAGTAAAGCCGCTGAAGTAAAGGCCTGGCAGAGCATTAAAAAGGAGGAAATCCAGCATCTGGTGATGTCCGTGAGTTCAAGACTTCAGGCTGGCATTGCCAGCAAAGGGTTTTCAACCAAGTATTAGGAATGAACATTTTATTTCCAGTTATTTAATTTGTCCAATTACTTTTGAGCCCCTGAAATGAAGGGATTGTGTTCAAAAAATGCTTTATTTGCTTCACATTTTTATGCAATCGTGTTGTTCAACCCACTGAATTAAAGCTGAAAGTCTGCACTTCAACTGCATCGGAGTTGTTTCATTTAAAATTCATTGTGGTAATCAATGGACAGAACCAAAATTGGAAAAAAGTTGTCTCTGTCCAAATATTTATGGACCTAACTGTAATAAGTAACGCCGTGTCTAGGCGTCCGAAAGTCAGACTCCAAATTTCATTCTAAGAATTATTTTGAGGTTAATATAGCAAAGGAAAACTGTTCAGCTTCCGGAAAATTCTCGTCTGTTTTCATCTGGGCCTATTTCAGGAATGGGCCTAATGCTGCAGCATCAATAGCACCCACCTTAATCCGGCCCTGGCTGTCCCTAGATGTGCAGGGTGAGTCAAAAATTATGTTAACATTTGGATGGCAGAAACAATTTATTCACAAAACATCTCTCTGTTATATAAAAAAGTAGGGGGCTTTGCCCTCTGTTTGCTTTGCTCGCCAACCCCCCTGCCCGCACTACGCACCAGCAACTTCACGTCTCTGCCGCTCACGTATGTCGATTTCACTTTCACCAAACAACAAATCTTTCAATTCTCGCGGTTAGGCCTCTTCATTGGGGAGAAACACTACTGTCCCCTGATGGCAACATGAATTAGACGATCTGCAAGTCTCCGACTTAAACTTTAAATCCAAACAATATCGACATACTTCTGACATATCACCTATGTCTATATGTTTGATCTCTTTTCGCTGTTCCATAATTTCACCGAGTAATAATTTCCGTTTCTTAGCACTACTATGATCTTTACTCGAGACTTTTGAATTTTAGTACTTTCATAATCTCTAACCTGCTCTGCATTTATGTTTCATGTTGTGTTAGAGGGATTGGTTGCGTTATACGTTTTCGTTCTTTTTGGCTTTGAAATTCACTCTCAAATACTTTTTAAATTTACACTTTTGCTGTAACACTTCAGTAAAAACAATATTTGGAATTACCTTTTCATCGACATCACATTGTATTTGGAAGCCGTGTTTGGAATGACATCGTGACAACACAACGTATAACTGCCCGTGAGTGAATATCGTTTCTTTCTCTCTACACCAGTGAAAGGCAACCTTTTTCGAGTTGCGGCGCACTTAGTCCAAAACTTTTCTTTCGCGGCGCACCTGAGGGACTGCCCATAAATAAAGGTGTGACGAGAATAAACTATGTATGAATTTTTCTAGATAAAGTTTAATTAAAATTACCGTAAATTAAAATCAAGTGATAATCGTTGAGAATTAAATTACAAGGAAGTATCAACAAAATGTTTTTCTCCACGAAGAACTGGAAAAGGTCACTGAGTTTACAAAGTTTACTGTGTTGATCAGCGGTGTCAGAGCGAAAATTATCTTTCCATAGTAATACTCAGACGATTAAGTGGTGAGAGCTGCAGCTACAGCGATACTCTCTCGTCAGCAAGAGCCAACTTGTAACGTTCGTATTTTCTCGTTCTACATTTGCTCCGCCTTCTTCTCTCCGTACAGTAAGCGAGATCTTCTAACAACGAGACTTTTTAAGTCTCACGAGATGTGTTTTTGACACCGCTGGTGTTGATATTATGATGAATGGTGAACAGCGAAAATTTGCATTCAAAATAAATACATTCGTTTATTCAACAATCTGATTAACCGTTATCTGTTTTTCCAACATGAAATATATTTTTTTAAGCATTATCTTTTTAATCAACCAAAAGTTTAAAAACACTAGCAATTTTAAATATTTTACAAAAGTTTTCACGCCGGCCCTAGAAAATTCCACGGCACGCACCGGTTGCCCGACAATGCTCTACACGAACTGTGTCTGACAATAGTATTTACACGAATGAGAAATGATTGAACTCTGTGTGTGGTTGTAAATGTTTTAGATGTGGACAGGACTTTTCCAAATCTCTTTGCATAAAGTCTTGTCTCATGGGGCTTGAAATGATCTCGTCTCAGGGTTTTTTTTTAAATCTTTACGATCATTTTTTGAGACTTTCAAATTTTATTACTTTCATCATCTCTAACCTGCTCTGCATGTGTACCGCGCCAATGTTTTTGAATTCTTTACGATGTTCTACTTTCTCATCTACTCTTCGTCTTTTATTTCTGGTCACGGGCCTGATTAAGAGATTTAACCAGGCCCGTGGCCAGAAATAAAAGACGAAGAGTAGATGAGAAAGTAGAACATCGTAAAGAATTTGGCAGAAGGTCTCGTCTCGCGGGACATGAAATTATCTCTCTGAAAACGTTATGTCTCGCCCCAGGCTTAAAAATCTCATCTCCCAAGTTTTCCCAATACTGCTTTTATTATAATATAATAAAATTTTTATTTATAAGAGCTTGGAGCGCAGGAAGTGTGTCTGACATTCAAAAGACTGAGAGGTGAGAGGACCGTGGTCTTGTTTGAAAATGGTTGCTAGAAGGGCGTGACTTTTAAAAATATCATGGTAATATTCTCATTTCACGGGACTTGAAAAAGTCTTTTCCAAAAGGTTATGTCTCGTCTCCTAAAAAGTCTTGTCACATCGAAAGATTTTGTTATATAATAGAGAGAAATCCTGCGACAAGATGAGACTTTTTGGAATATTTTTTCACATCCCGTGAGACAAGACTTTGGCCAAGAGATTTTTTCAAGTCCCGCCCTCCTCTCAACCATTTCCAGTTCACGGCCCTCTCATCTCTCATTTGTGTGAATGCTTTTGTCAGACACAGCTCTTGCTCTCTCAGCTCTTATAAATTGTAACGTTTTCCTCACTTTAAGTTCCCAATAAAAGAAGTCATAATATGTCCAAATCTTACTGAAGAATTTCATCCCGAAGGGTTATCAACAGAAGAAATGAGTACTCGGGCAATCCTAGCACAGGGAAACGATAAAGTCAAACGGATTAATGTGAAAATTGTCGATCGGTTACACGGCAAATTGGTTAAGTGCGTATCAATAGACTCTGCGGAAACAGTTTGTGGTGATGGTACGGAAGATGAAAACATCAACTTACAAAATCACAAAGAATATCTACAATCGTTAACACCGTCTGGTCTTGAATTACATGAATTACTGTTGAAAGAAGGATGTATCCAAGAAAGGTAATATAGAACATCTTCAGGGGATAACAATGGACAACAAAGGAGATCTTGATATGCCATTTGTATTAAAATGTTAACAGTTTCCCGTTAGAATGCCTTTTGCTATGACAATTAACAAATCACAGGGGCGAACATTTGAAAAAGTCAGTTTATTTCACGGGCAGTTATACGTTGCGTTGAAAATGAAAGTCCAAACACGGAATCAAAATTCAATGCGATATTGTCTTGTGAATGTCAAACACACTTCCTGCATTCCCAGCTCTTATAAATTTTAACGTTTTCCTCACTTTAAGTTCCCAATTAAAGAAGACGTATTACGTCCAAATCTCTCTATTATAATAAAAAAAATCTTGGGAGACGAGACTTTTTAGCCTGGTTCGAGACGTAACGTTTTCAGAGAGATAATTTCATGTCCCGAGAGACGAGACCGTCTGCCAAGAGATTTAACCAGGCCCGTGGCCAGAAATAAAAGACGAAGAGTAGATGAGAAAGTAGAACATTGTAAAGAATTTAAAAACATTGGTGCGATACACATGATAATAATGCACATGGTAATAAAATTTGAAAGTCTCAAAAAATGATTAAAGATTTAAAAGAAAAACCTGAGATGACAGATAATTTCAAGTACCGCGAGACAAGACTTTATTCAAAGAGATTTGGAAAAGTCCAGCCAACATCTAAAACATTTACAACCACGCACAGAGTTTAATCATTTCTCATTTGTGTGAATGCTATTGTCAGACACAGTTCGTGTAGAAAGAAAGAAACGATGTTCACTCACGGGCAGTTATACGTTGCATTGTCACGATGTCATTCCAAACATGGCTTCAAAATACAATATGATATCAAAGAAAAAGTATTTCCAAATATTGCTTTTACTGTTACAGTAAAAGTGTAAGTTTAAAAAGTATTTGAGTGTTAATTTCAAAGCCAAACAGAACGAATACCTCTAACACAACATGGAACATAATTTACTTTTAATTTGTTACATTTGACTGTTTTTTACTATGGTTAATTACGCGCTGTAATGTAAAATAGTTAGTTCTATTATGCATATGTAACAATTGCCTGGAAAATAACAATCTGTTTAAATTGTACATCCACATCCGCAAGCAGCAGAACCGCAAAAAGGCTAGTGTGTAGCACCGGCCCAGGGGTTGGCGAGCGAAGTGAGCAGGGGGCAAAGCCCCCTTGTACTTCATATGTGCAAGATGATTTACATGTCTTAACCTGTTCACCATCTTTTTCAACACTTATACCATATGTGGCACATAAATTGTCCACAAAAATTGTATATAAGTATACCCATCCATCCATTCCATTGTATCCTAACTACAGGGTCACAGGGGTCTGCTGGAGCCAATCCCACCCAACACAGGGTGCAAGGCAGGAAACAAACCCCGGGTAGGGCGCCAGCCCACCGCAGGGTTATGTAAGTATATACTGTCACAAACTCAGACTGCATAGGTTAAGCTTATGGGGCTGTCACGTGATGAACGAACGACTCGAACCCGAAGACTCGAGAGATGAACTAATCAATTCTGTTTCTGGCTCTTTCCAAAAAGAAGAAGACTTTCCCGAGTGGAGTGGACGTGGATATCCAGGTCTGGTCATTTTCAGCAGCAGACTTTTATAACGCAGGATTTCTGTTTCTCAACTGTTCATTTTAAGAACTCGTAATAAAACATACTTTCAAGAAAGCTGTAGAAACGTTTAATCATTTTCTTGTTGTATGTTTAAGATCTACACTGCAAAACGCTTGTGTATTTGCACTAGATTTTTAAATAAATGTAAAAAGTACAGCATTGGAATATATGTTCATAATATTTCTAGTAGCATAAAAACAGGTTATGATCAATAAACTATTTAAAATTGTAACAATTTAAAAATAGATTGTGATGGACGGCCGGCGTTTCAGTCTGGACGGGACGTCCTTCAACTAAAAAGAAAGAACCTTTTCAGGGAACTACATACCCCGGGACGCTAGATGGCAGCTACCCTGGACGGAAAGGGTTCCCCGGATTCCTGCAGGGCAGCATGGGACATGGGGTGCCGCCAGGGGGAGATCACCAAGAACCCGGGGACTATTACGGTGACGCTAACCCAGAAGTGCTTTGGAGTCACAAAGACGGAAACCTGCAGTACTTCCGGGATATTTGAAGAAGGCGTTTGACCCGGAGAAGGAATACTTCCGTGTCATGGACTTTAAAAGGACTATTGGGAACACAGCAGATTGAGCCGGAGTTGGGAGAAAGTGTGACGGAGCTGCTGGGAGTGGAGGATTGTTTATTTGTGTGATTATTGTTAGTGCTTATTGGAGAATTGTGGAGTGTGTGGTGCTTTGTGCACTTTATTCAAAATAATTATTAAATATTATTCTTGGAGCTTTTAAACGTGTGTCCTGGACATCTCTCTGGTGGGTTCAACAGGGCAACGGCGCCTCTAGTGTCCACAAGATTTACTTCAGTATAAAACAAGTGAATTGCACCCAATCACTCTAAATGATTTGCCTCAACTTAAAAATTGTGGGTTCAATAAGATAAAAAGAATTATATTGGTTCAGATTGAAAATATTAAGTTTGAATCATTACCTTAACTATTTTACAACAACAACATTTATTTCTATAGCACATTTTCATACAAAAAGTAGCTCAAAGTGCTTTACATAATGAAGAATAGAAAAATAAAAGACAAAATAAGAAATTAAAATAAGTCAACATTAATTAACATAGAATAAGAGTAAGTTCTAATGGCCAGGGGGGACAGAAAAAACAAAAAAAAAAAACTCCAGACGGCTGGAGAAAAAAATAAAATCTGCAGGGATTCCAGACTACGAGGCCACCCAGTCCCCTCTGGGCATTATAAGTTGAATGGAGGTTATACTTTTTTCAGTGTAGATGTTGAAAACAGAAAACAAGTAAATGTTCATATTCACAGACATGGAGACAAAACTTGACTACCTCAAAATGGCAGAGGAGGAGGTTTTAAGAAGACCGGGAACCAGAAGTCACGTCATCGGAGACCTGCCCATCAATCGTCTCTGCTGCAGAGGGTAGAAGACAACAGGCATCAGGCGACAACGCCAACCCCTGGCTCAAAGTGCAATTACAATAAAACGAGCCCTGAGGTTGCCCCCCAAATGCACGTATGTGTAGAGAAATTGGGTGTTTGGCTTCTAAGAGACCTAATTAACTGAGGTAGGTTTTTCCACAAATAACTTAGTGAGGTGACCACGTAAAACCTTAAATGGGTTACCGTTAAGGACTTTGATTGTCTGCATGTGTCCATTGCACTTTGTCAGTCTTTGTATTTTTTTATACTGAATTTATTAAAAGAAAGTAACACTCCATACAATCAAGTCAAATTTAACAAAACTAATTTCAATTAAACCCCACCAAGCCATGAGAAAGAGAGGAAGGCCAACAGCTAGAGTAAAACTTTAGAGAGTCCTTATCCCCAACATACAGTCATATGAAAAAAGTTTGAGAACCCCTCTCAGCCTGCATAATAATTGACTTTCCTTTCAACAAACAAGATAACAGTGGTATGTTTTTCATTTCCTAGGAACATCGAGGCACTGGAGTGTTTTCCGAACAAATATTTTTAATGACGCAGTATTTAATTGTATGAAATTAAATCAAATGTGAAAGACTGGCTGTGCACAAATGTGGGTCCCCTTGTCATTGTGCTGATTTGAATGCCTGTCACTGCTCAGTGCTGATTACTTGGTTGGATGAGCTCGTTAGGCCTTGAACTTCATAGACAGGAGTGTCCAATCATGAGTGGTCAAAGGTATTTAAGGTGGTGAATTGCAAGTTGTGCTTCCCTTTGACTCTCCTCTGAAGAGTGACAGACAGCATGGGATCCTCAAAGCAACTCTCAAAAGATCTGGAAACAAAGATTGTTGAGTCTCCTGGTTTAGGGGAAGGCTACAAAAAGCCATCTCTGAGGTTTAAACTGTCAGTTTCAACTGTAAGGAATGGAATCAGGAAATGGAAGGCCACAGGCACAGTTGCTGTTAAACCCAGCAGGTCTGGCAGGCCAAGACAAATACAGGAGTGACATATGCAGAGGATTGTGACAATGGTGACAGACAACCCACAGATCACCTCCAAAGACCTGCAAGAACATCTCGCTGCAGATGGTGTATCTGTATATCGTTCTACAATTCAGCTCAATTTGCACAAAGCACATCTGTATGGCAGGGTGATGAGAAAGAAGCCCTTTCTGCACTCACGCCACAAACAGAGTCGCTTGTTGTATCAAATGCTCATTTAGACAAGTCAGAGTCATTTTTGGAACAAAGTGCTTTGGACTGATGAGACAAAAATTGAGTTATTTGGTCAAAACAAAAAGCGCTTTGCATGGTGGAAGAAGAACATCGCATTCCAAGAAAAATACCTGCTACCTCCTGTCACATTTGGTGGAGGTCCCATCATGCTGTGGGGCTGTGTGGCTAGTTCAGGGACTGGGGCCCTTGTTAAAGTCGAGGGTCAGATAAATTCAACCCAATATCAACACATTCAGGATAATATTCAAGGATCAGCCACAAAGTTGAAGTTACGCAGGGGTTGGATATTCCAACAAGACAATGACCCAAAACACAGCTGTAAATCTACAAAGGCATTCATGCAGAGGGAGAAGTACAATGTTCTGGAATGGCCGTCACAGTCCCCTGACTTGAATATCATTGAAAATCTATGGGATGATTTGAAGCAGGCTGTCCATCAAATTGAACTGAACTGGAGAGATTTTGTATGAAGAATGGTCAAAAATTCCTCCATCCAGAATCCAGATACTCATCAAAGGCTATAGGAGTACAGCGTCTAGAGGCTGTTAGATTAGCAAAAGTTGGCTCAACTAAGTATTGATGTCGTATCTCTGTTGGGGGGCCCAAATTTATGCACCTGTCTAATTTTGTTATGATGCATATTGCATATTTTCTGTTAATCCAATAAACTTAATGTCACTGCTGAAATCCTACTGTTTCCGTAAGGCATGTCGTATATTAAAAGGAAGTTGCTACTTTGAAAGCTCAGCCAATGAGAAACAAAAACTTACAGAATCACGAGGGGTTCCCTTATGACTGTATCTGTCCATTCTTTTAAGTTTACGTTGACTCTGACTCTGTTGTCCTAACTGTGAACAGCAGAGAGCAGACACAGCATGTCATTCACGTTTATCACTCGTCCAGTCATGTCTTTGGTGTTACAGAAGGGTTTTTCCCTCACATCAGGTTATGTTTGTTTGTAAAAACGTGCAGTGCACTCTCTCATTTGTGTCTAATAGGTTTATTTTAGGAGGATTCTCATCGTAAACAGAAGTTTACTATCAGTCGGCGCAGATTAACAAGAACACTTCTGGTCTTTGCAGTTCCAAATCCCCGCCCCAACTTTGAGCTCCGCCTTCATGAGGCATTGGATTGGTTCAGAAATGTGACAATCGGTGAGCCATCTAATTGTTCCCACTCACTTTCAATCAAAATCCACTTGTGGTTGTCTTCAGACATGCATTGTATATGGCAGTGGTTCTCAGACTGTGGGGTGGGCCCCCCTAGGGGGGAGCGAAGTAACAAAAATGGGGGCGCGAAGATGTGAAAAAAAGAACACAAGAATCAAAAATATGAAAAATGCATCTATTAAAATCAAAATAAATTAACATAAACTACATTCTGATACTATAAAAATAAATATAGAGTTAGATAAATGTCGATAAAAGTTAGGTAGTGTGATATATGGCCGGCCATTCATCCCGGCCAATACCCCCAGGCCGCCAGATGGAGCCCTTCCTACAGCATGGAGGTGCCCCGAATTCAAGCAGGGCATCATGGACATTGGAGTTTTCCTGTACAGCCCTGCCGGATAACGTTGGGGCCGCCAGGGGACGCTGCAGGGAGGCCCAGAGACTTCTATTTTCCCTACAGCCCGGAAGTATGTCCCACTCACATGGACAGAGGAAATGACATGCTTCCGGGTTGACGAAGAGTTTTTATCTGACCCGGAAGTGCTGGATAATCACTTGGACTGAGGACTCAGAAGCACTTACGGGTAATGGACTATTAAGGACTCTGGGAAATCCCAGGTGGACGAGCTGATTTGGGAGAGAGGGAACAATGCGTCTGGGTGTGGAGGATTGATTATTGCCATTCCGATTGTATTATTTATGAGTATTATGGAGTGGAGGGTGCTTTGTGCACATTATTATTGCAATAAATTTAATTGTTGGACTTTTGCCTGGTGTCTGGCGTCTGATCCGAGGGTTCAAGAGGACGACAGCGCCCCTTATCTGTCACAGTAGGTATAATAAAATATGCATCTATGATATATCATTAATTAAAAAAGAACAAATTGGTATTAGTGGACTCCTTTCAAAAAAAACGTTAGAGGGGCGCGATTAAAACTTTTATGAAAACTCGGGTTGCAAATACTTAAAGGCTGAGAAACACTGCTTTATTATACTTCTGGCTTCAGCGAGACCACTTTCATGTGATGGACAAATCCATGTTTCCTTTTGTGCTCCAAGGAGCTCCATTGTAATCGGGAAACTTTTTTTTGTGAAGAATAAATCTTTTATCGTATACAGATTCTGTGCTCTTGCCCTTTTTACTTGCCAGGGTTTGACGGTGATATCCCCCTCTAGTGGACATTATTGGAAGTGCTTGGGACTCTTTAGTGCTTGGGACTCCCAGCTGATAACACCTATGTGACCCTAGACGACCCGCTTCACCTGCTGATGTTCCAGTAGCACAAGCATGGGAATAAATTCATCACATATTTACATTTGCTGACTTAGCAGAAACTTTAATCCAATATGACTCACAAAAGGGGTAAATGTGAGTGAGTAACCATCAGTCTTAGGGACACTTTGGAAACTAGTGTGACAGGACAAGAGGGCCAAATTGATCCAAATATGTGACAAGAGCACTAATCCAAACAGATAAACTCAAGACCAGTGACTCGTATCTTAGCTACTAAGAGCCTTGCATCGAGTCTATCACCAGTTAGACAAATATTTACAGACCAAGAGAGTCTTCAAATGCTTCTTAAACACACTGAGGGAGCCCGCAATTTGGATGGAGGTGGCCATCTTTGATAACTGAGATTTGATGTCATGCAGAGGAGGCATCACCACAATAGATTTATGATTGCGTCAGTTTGTTTCATAATAGCATTATGTGTGAAATGGCCTCTTTCTGTTTCATTTGCAAAACTAAATATCCCAACTCTTACTGTAAAGGCTGATGAGTTGTAATAATTGAATGCAGAATTCTGAAGTCATTTTACAACCCGCACTGCTGACCTCCTCCACTTGGTGGCACTGCTCTCCTCTGTTTCTCTAATGCTTACTGTTCATCTTGCCCAAGCATATTGTCAATGCATTACAGATTTCATTTTATATTATTATTAGTAGAGTGAAATGCCCATTTATTACAATGGGCACAGTAGTACAAAAACAAGTGCATTTACAGACTTCTGTTCACCACACATGCCAGCCCTTAAGTCCCTCTTTCTTTATGTATCTTATTGCCTTTGTTCATCGGACCCTCTTGTGGATGCTGGATGATTTGTAACTTTGTAGCATAGATACAGGGTGGGAAAAGTAGGTTTACAGTCGTGAAGCACAGAGTTTATTATTATTCGTTTATTAATTATTCTATTATTTATTTATTTTATTTGTCTTCTTCTTATTATTGTTATTAGCAAGCAGACTACAAGAATGTGTAAATGATTAAGGCCAGCAATTTAAGCACTTATGAAATTGCACCTGAGTGCACTGTGACATTCTTTTGAGTTAATAAAGCAATTGTAATAATCATAACCTGCATGTCTTTTTCCATAAAAAACAACCGTAAACCTACTTTTGCTCACCCCTGTGTATGTATATATACAGTATATATACTAGTGACTGGGAGCCGGATCAAATCAGGCTACAAATTCTGCGTTTGTGAAATCCATACTTTCTCTGCATAGAATTGTTTTTTTAAGTCCTTGACATGATTTTGTTATCATGGCACTGATTTGTGCTTAAAATAGACCTTTTCGGCCGATGTAATGAAGAGCTTCCTGTTTAAACGGGGCTGCGAGACGTGAACTCAGATCTTTGGCGCACCTCATTTGATTTTTTCCGACAAACAAATTTTCAAAACAAACCATGTTTTACGACTCTAATCAGAGTTTGAGTAATAATTATGTTGACGTGGTCATTTTAGATCCGAGATCGGCAAAAATTTAAACAATGTCCATTGTTAATACCCAGCCATCATTACTCAGTTTGCCAACAGATGTCAGAAGGACAGATGCCAAAACCGAACTGCCCAAAGATAGATTTCGACATACCAAGCAAATGGCGATACGTTCTAAATTACTTACGGTTCCGGAGCTGTCGAAGGGTTTAAGTCAGTCGATGATGTTAGTCCTGGAAAGTACGCCCAACCAAACCATATATATATACACATACAGGGTGGTCCAGATCTAATTATGCATATCCAGACCGTCTGGGTGACTTTGATTTATCTGGGGACGATTCAAGTTCGGCACAAAGACGATTCTTCATGTCGTCAGTTCACACACTTCTCGATGGACCAGGATTTTTTGGTTGATTTCCTATGTAATAACCTTAATAAGTTATAGCATAATGAAAATTGCATAATTAGATCTGTACCACCCAATATATATATATATATATATATATATATATATATATATATATATATATATATATATATATATATATATATAATGTCTACAAGTGGAAGTGTGTGTGTGTGTCTGTTTGTCTAGCCTGGAAGTGTGAGGCTACAGCATGAAAGTGAAAGAAATCGACTCCGTCACCAAAGTGAAACTGCTGATAGACAAGTGAGGGGAGAACATCGACAAAACAAAACCTCCGAGGAGGGAGAACCTTGCTTGGCTGCTGATAGACAACCAATGCGATTGATTGATTGAAGTGCCAGAGTCCAGGGTTTCTAGGAGCCCGGGCTTTTTACACCACAAGCTTACACAGCTAGTTGTATATACTGTATATGTATGTGTATATATATATATATATATATAAATATACTGTCAGGGATGCCAGGGGCAACGACCCGGCCGGGACGCCATGAGGGACCGGAAGAGGGTCAAAGCTCACCCTGGATCACGTGGGGGCCGCCTTCCTGGTTGCTCTGGGGGCCACGGGTACAGGGCATGGAAGCTCCACCCTGTAGGGGCCCGTGGTCACCGCCAGGAGGCGCCCCAATGCCTTGGGAACCTGTTACCCCAGCACTTCAAGCCCCCAGAGCAACCAGGAAGGCGGACCCCACGTGATCCAGGGTGGGCTTTGACGCTCTTCTGGTCCCTCATGGCGTCCCGGCCGGGTCGTTGCCCCGGCATCCCTGACAATATATATATATATATATATATATATATATATATATATTGTAATAAATCAAGAGTCTTTTCAAACTAGAAAAAGGTTTGGGGTATGTCCCCATATATTGTCGTCCAGACAGAGAATGAAAAAGTTGATTCAAAATGACTTTTCAGTACAAAGTGAATACATGACTGCAACAAGATGGCGTTTTATAACAGATGGGATGATGGGAAAGGAAATGGTTGTCAGGAAGTGACGATTGAGGCGGGACCATGGAACCAACGTCACCAAGAGTAGACCAGAATAATCGAGTGTGGAACCGAAATGACGTCATCAGACTGGAACCGGAAGTGACGTC
Source organism: Polypterus senegalus (assembly GCF_016835505.1). Classification (NCBI taxonomy): domain Eukaryota; kingdom Metazoa; phylum Chordata; class Cladistia; order Polypteriformes; family Polypteridae; genus Polypterus; species Polypterus senegalus. The sequence continues at coordinate 9,567,747 of NC_053160.1, forward strand.
ATCGCGGCCATTTTGGATTTAAACTGGAAAGTGTTTTATTTTTCTTCCGGTTTTCTGTAGATAGAAAGAGATTCAGGTAAGTACCACGTGATAAACCCTTGTCTCGCGAGATTTCACTCACCTTTAGGCTCTTTGACTGCCTCCTACTCGCACGTGTGTGACATGACCCCCCCCTCAGCCCAGACCCATCCGGTCGGGCGATCTGCACCGAGAGGTCGTGGACCCGGGAGAGAGCATCTGCGTTGGCCTGTAAGGAACCCCTACGATAAGTAACGCTAAAAGGTATGGTTGAAGATCCAAAACCACCTAGTGACACGAGGATTTGACTCGATGAAGGGACATCCACTGTAAAGCGGCATGATCCGTTATCAGAGTGAACTCGCCCCAATAGGTAGTACCTTAATGATGTAATAGCCCACTTAATCGCCAGAGCCTCACGCTCCACCGCAGCATACTTCATCTCCCGTCCAGCAGTTTCCGCTCAGATACATAATGGGGTGTTCAGCACCGTCGATACATTGGCTCAACACGGCACCCAATCCTGTGGCGATGCATCGGTCTGGAGAACAAAGGAAGAGAAAAATCAGGAGATTTTAATACAGGTGCTGACGTAAGGGCCAATTTTAAGTCACCAAATGCTTTATCTACTTTATCATCCCATACCACTTTAACAGGTGCTCGCTTCTTTGTCAAATTGGATAAGGGCGTAGCAATTTCTGAGAAATGAGGTACAAAACGACGATAGTATCCAGCTAATCCCAAAAATGCTTGTACTTGCCGCTTATTTATCGGACGGGGCCAATTAATGATGGCATCAATTTTAAGACATTGTGGCTTCACGACACCTCCCCCCACTAGGTAGCCCAAATATTTGGCTTCTTTCAATCCAAAGAAACATTTCTTTGGATTAATACGCAGCCCTGCTGCTGCCAGTGTGGAAAGCACCGTTTTCACCTGCCGTACATGATCCTTCCATGTGCTGGAATAGATGACAACGTCATCTAGGTAGGCGGCACAAAAGGAATTGTGGGGCCGTAGCAGTGTGTCTACCAGACGCTGGAAAGTAGCTGGGCCCCGTGCAAACCAAATGGAAGGACCCTATACTGCCAATGTCCACTGGGAGTGCTAAACGCGGTTTTTTCTTTTGCAGAATCCGTTAAGGGAATTTGCCAATACCCTTTTGTCATGTCAAGGGTAGTTAGGAATTGAGCGCTTCCTAGCCGATCGAGCAGGTCATCTACGCTGCATCGGATACGCATCAAATTTAGAGACCTGATTGAGTCGCCGGAAGTCATTACAGAACCTCCAAGACCCATCGGGTTTAGAAACTAGAACAATTGGACTAGACCAAGGGCTATAGCTTTCTTCGATAACCCCTAAATCCAGCATTCGCCTAATTTCTAACTCCACTTCCGCTTTCTTTGCCTCCGGGAGTCTGTAAGGTCTCTCCCTGACAATCACTCCAGGGTCCGTAATAATATCATGTGCAATCAACGCAGTACGTCCAGGTAATTCGTCCACCACCTCAGGTACAGACAAGATAGCTTTTCGAGATCTTGTCTCTGTTCGGTGTCAAATCGGGACCAAAATTAAGTTTGGCACAGGACATAAAAGTGAACTAGGCTGTCCGGAGGAGGGATCAGGCTCCCTTTCCTTCCACGGTTTCAGCAAGTTAATATGATATACTCTTTCACTCGGTCGACGATTAGGTTGTTTAACTAAATAGTCGCAGACCTTTCTTTCTTTAATTTCATAAGGTCCTTGCCAATGAGCTAATAATTTATAATGGGAGGTTGGGACTAATACCATAACACGATCACCCGGGACAAATTCCCGAATGGTGGTGTTTCTATTATAATAACGTGACTGTGCTGCTTGCGCTTTTTCTAAATTATCTTTTAGGATAGGTCGGATTTTCTCTAGCCTATCGCGTAACTCGCGATATATTCAAGAATATTTGAGGTAGGAGTACCTCCTCCTCCCAACCTTCTTTTAACATGTCCAAAATCCCCCTGGGTTGTCTTCCATATAATAATTCAAAAGGAGAAAACCCTGTTGAGGTTTGAGGGACTTCCCTGTAGGCAAACAAAACGAGGGGAAGCAACTGATCCCAGTTTCTCCCGTCCTCGCTAACTACCTTGCGTAACATCTGTTTTAACGTCTGATTAAAACGTTCAACCAGTCCATCAGTTTGAGGATGATAAACTGATGTTTTTAGATGTTTTATCCTGAGTAATTTGGCCACTTCCCTGAACGTTTCTGAAGTGAAAGGAGTCCCTTGATCTGTTAAGACCTCTTTGGGGATCCCAACACGAATATCCCTACTAATTCCCGTGCGATATTTTTTGAATTTGCTGAGCGCAAAGGAACAGCCTCTGGAAAGCGAGTGGCATAATCTACTAGAACTAAAATATATTTAAAACCTTTTAACGAGGGTTCTAATGGACCAACGAGATCTATACCTACTGCTCAAACGGGATGTCAACAAGGGAAGGGGAATAAGAGGAGCTTTAGACCGTCTGGGTATCTGGCGAAGTTGACACTCGGACATGAAGCGCAAAATCGCCTGACCTCCTCATTAACTCCCGCCAAAAAATCTGAGTTTTATTCTCTCCAAAGTTTTTCGAGCCTAGATGAGCTCCTAGAAGGTGGGCATGTGCTAATTCACATACGTTTCGCCGAAACGTACGTGGAATTAACAGCAAAGCCCGCACTCACCCTCGTGTTCTGCCACTCTATATAATAATTCATTTTAATTACAAAGAACGCATCGGTGGCATGGGATCTAGGTTTGTATAACCATCGGTAGATACTATTGCATTTCTTGCATTTTTTAATGAATCATCATTCCATTGTTCTCTTTTGAATGATGATGGGGTTAACCAAATTGAGTTGCTAAGTTTTGAATAGGGTCTCTTTCGAGTTCAATGGGAGGGGCTATCGCCTCTACGCCTCTCGGCGTCGACTGTATCAGTTCCCGCAGAGGACGATGGGACATCAAAATTTTCGCACTGGGTACCCGTATGGATCCGTGCTACTGAGGGACACGGCGTGGAGGCAGTCGGAGCATTATTCTCCATTACTAAGCCTAAATTCTTTTTAGATGCAGTTACGTTCTTACCGCTGTTGATGTTATTCCAATCTCTTCCTAAAATGACTGGAAAAGGGGGATCGGGTAACACTGCCATAGCCATACTGGTTATTTTATGTTCTAGCGATATTACACACCTGGCAGTTCTGTAATATTTAATATCCCCATGAATACATTTTAGACTAGTTTTCCCTTAGTCCACTGTCGCGTAATACGTAACGGGCAGCAACAATGGAAATGTTACTCCCGAATCAAACATTGCCCTTACCTTTCTACCATTTATTATAACTGCACCTGTATATGGAAGAGACAGAGGGTTATTCACTGCGGCACAGTACCTTTCTCCCTTCACTATCGAGCAATCCATAGGCTCGTAGGCACAGCTCGGGGACAGATGTCCAATCTCCCCGCACTTGAAACAGCGAGGGGGACCGGCTAGTCTGTCCCTTCTACGGACGGCAGGTTCGGAGTTTGTCGGGGGCTCAAGGGCTGCTCCACGTATCTGTTGGGTTCGGCGAGAAGACCGTTCCGACGCCCGATTTATAGGCTGCCCAATGACGCTCTGCTATTTGTATTAGGGTGTCCATATCCTCGAACGTGTGCTTTCTTATTTGTTGGGCGATGTGGTCAGGGAGGGCATTCACGAAGGTTTCGCATGCCAGGAGCTCAGCCATTTTGTGGGAGGAATTTATATCGGGCCGTAGCCAGCGACACACCTTACCCCAAGCTTCAAAGCCCTGAGTTCTTAGCGGCCTTTCTGGATCGAATTGCCACTCCCTCCACTCTCGCCTGTTGTTCTGCTGAAACGCCGTAGCGCTTGAACACCTCCGTTTTCAGAGCGTCATAATTGGCCGCCTGCTCCTCGGTTAAATCGTAATAAGCCCTCTCGCCGTTCCTTCAAATAGGGAGCCAGTAGGTATGCCCACTCCGACTTCGGCCACGCGTTCCGCTTAGCGGTACGCTCAAAAATCAAAAAGTAAGACTCGATGTCATCTTCTTCAGTCAAAGGAGTTAACTGGATTGGCTGTGGCCGAACCACCTCCGGCCGTGCACCAGCACGAGAACGAGCCTCGGACTCTGCCAGTTGAGTCCTGGTTTCTCCCATCTGTATCTTCAATGTTTGGAGATCTCCCATGATGGTGTGAAGTACCGTATTGAGGTCCTGTTCTTCGCTCATGATGAACAATATCCTTGCCGACTACGCCAATTGTAATAAATCAAGAGTCTTTTCAAACTAGAAAAAGGTTTGGGGTATGTCCCCATATATTGTCGTCCAGACAGAGAATGAAAAGTTGATTCAAAATGACTTTTCAGTACAAAGTGAATACATGACTGCAACAAGATGGCGTTTTTATAACAGATGGGATGATGGGAAAGGAAATGGTTGTCAGGAAGTGACGATTGGAGGGGACCATGGAACCAACGTCACCAAGAGTAGACCAGAATAATCGAGTGTGGAACCGAAATGACGTCATCAGACTGGAACCGGAAGTGACGTCATCGCGCCATTTTGGATTTAAACTGGAAAGTGTTTTATTTTTCTTCCGGTTTTCTGTAGATAGAAAGAGATTCAGGTAAGTACCACGTGATAAACCCTTGTCTCGCGAGATTTCACTCACCTTTAGGCTCTTTGACTGCCTCCTACTCGCACGTGTGTGACAATATATATATATATATATATATATATATATATATATATATATACAGTGATATGAAAAAGTTTGAGAACCCTCTCAGCATGCATAATAATTGACTCTCCTTTCAACAATAAAGATAACAGTGATATGTCTTTCATTTCCTAGGAACATCTGAGTACTGTGGTGTTTTCCGAACAAAGATTTTTAGTGACGCAGTATTTAGTTGTATGAAATTAAATCAAATGTGAAAAACTGTCTGTGCAAAAATGTGGGTTCCCTTGTCATTGTGTTGATTTGAATGCCTGTCACTGCTCAATGCTGATTACTTGGTTGGATGAATTCATTAAGCCTTGAACTTCATAGACAGGAGTGTCCAATCATGAGTGGTCAAAGGTATTTAAGGTGGTCAATTGCAAGTTGTGCCTTCTTCCCTTTGACTCTCCTCTGAAGAGTGACAGACAGCATGGGATCCTCAAAGCAACTCTCAAAAGATCTGAAAACAAAGATTGTTCAGTCTCCTGGTTTAGGTGAAGGCTACAAAAAGCCATCTCAGAGGTTTAAACTGTCAGTTTTAACAGTAAGGAATGGAATCAGGAAATGGAAGGCCACAGGCACAGTTGCTGTTAAACTCAGCTGGTCTGGCAGGCCAAGAAAAATACAGGAGCGTCATATGTGTAGGATTGTGAGAATGGTGACAGACAACCCACAGATCACCTCCAAAGACCTGCAAGAACATCTCGCTGCAGATGGTGTATCTGTACATCGCTCTACAATTCAGCGCAATTTGCACAAAGAACATCTGTATGGCAGGGTGATGAGAAAGAAGCCCTTTCTGCACTCACGCCACAAACAGAGTCGCTTGTTGTATCAAATGCTCATTTAGACAAGCCAGATTCATTTTGGAACAAAGTGCTTTGGACTGATGAGACAAAAATGGAGTTATTTGGTCAAAACTAAAAGCACTTTGCATGGTGGAAGAAGAACACAGCATTCCAAGAAAAACACCTGCTACCTCCTGTCAAATCTGGTGGAGGTCCCATCATGCTGTGGGGCTGTGTGGCTAGTTCAGGGACGGGGGCCCTTGTTAAAGTCGAGGGTCAGATGAATTCAACCCAATATCAACAAATTCTTCAGGATAATGTTCAAGCATCAGTCACAAAGTTGAAGTTACGCAGGGGTTGGATATTCCAACAAGACAATGACCCAAAACACAGTTCGAAATCTACAAAGGCATTCAAGCGGAGGGAGAAGTACAATGGTCTGGAATGGCCGTCACAGTCCCCTGACTTGAATATCATCGAAAATATATGGAATAATTTGAGGCAGGCTGTCCATCAAATTGAACTGAACTGGAGAGATTTTGTATGGACGAATGGTCACAAATTCCTCCACCCAGAATCCAGACACTCATCACAGGCTATAGGAGGTTAGCGTCTAGAGGCTGTTAGATTTGCAAAAGGAGGCTCAACTAGATATTGATGTCATATCTCTGTTGGGGGGCCCAAATTTATGCACCTGTCTAATTTTGTTATGATGCATATTGCATATTTTCTGTTAATCCAATAAACTTAATGTCACTGCTGAAATACTACTCTTTCCATAGGGCATGTCGTATATTAAAAGGAAGTTGTTACTTTGAAAGCTCAGCCAATGAGAAACAAAAATCCAAAGAATTAAGAAGGGGTTCTCAAACATTTTCATATGACTGTATAAAGAGAGAGAGAGAGAGTATGATTAATAAATACTAAATGAATATTTTTTGTACAGTAACCTTAATTGTCTTATGGATCCATTCATCAAATGCTGCTTTCAATCAATATGATCAATATGAAGGATTCATTGCCCTGCCATGATGCTCTTTCCTTATTGAGTGATTTATTCTTCAGCTTCAATTTGTAGGCGCTAACTGGGTGGAACAATTGAGCTGTTTGCTTGTTTTTGAATGGTTAATTGATTGACAGCTTTATTAGTTGATTTATTGTTCAATTGGACTAATTCATTCTTGTACTTTGGATGTTTATTGACCCTAATCAGGCTTAAGTATATGATTAAATGATTGATTGCCTCATTAACTGATTGCCTAGTTGTTTCATTGATGTGACTAAAAGATGGATGGATGGACGAGCTTGGTTGAGACATTCAGAGATTTATTAAACTATACATTAAACTAGTGGTGTGCCTTGATTTGTCTGATTTTTTTAATTTATTGATTGATTGATTGCCTTATTAACTGATTGCTTGACTGATGTATGAATGGAGTGAACTCAGTCCAATCTGTAAACTGATGAATTAGATTACTTCATCAACTGATTAATTGATTTGTGATTAAGTCATCTGCGGTGGGCTGGCGCCGTGCCCTGGGTTTGTTTCCTGCCTTGTGCCCTGTGTTGGCTGGGATTGGCTCCAGCAGACACCCCGTGACCCTGTAGTTAGGATACGCGGGTTGGATAATGGATGGATGATTAAGTCATCAATAAGACTGAGTGACTAATTGGTTGATTTCTGCTGAGTACCTGAGTGACAAATTGGTGGATTTTTCTAATTACCTGACTGGCTAACTGACCGATTGCGCCCACCCTGACTCTTACCTACCGTCTCTGTGTCCCACAAGTTTAGTCGACGGTGTCTCCGCCCGTGAGGCCCTGCCAGATGAATAGGCTGTGACTCATCCCCTCCGACATGAAAAGGCTGCCGAGTCGGAGGAGGAGGAGGAGGAGGAGGAGGAGGAGGCCTCCGAGTGCCTGAGTGAGGATTTTCTTTCTGCCTGCCACCTGTATGGGAAGATTCAACAGTAGTTTGACCAGCCTTTCTGCTTCATTTATCATCCCTAATTATTGTCTCTGACTCTGGCTGAAAGACGGGTAATTAAGCAACCAAGCTGGGGTGTTGAAAGCTGAGTATTGCTCATGAATAGAGAAAGTATGTAAGAATTCAGCACAAAGCATGTAATGACACAAGTTGGCACACTTCCCTGACAGGTCGTTCTTAATGCTAGCCTTTTACTCATGACAAGAGACGACAGGAGGTGAGCCAGCACAGCTTTGTTGGTGGGTGAAAGAGCCCTCAATGTGTGTGTGTGTGTGTGTGTGGCTTCCCTTCACATCTTGCAGTCTGCTGGCTTTACTTACAGTATGGTGGGTTTGTGAAGGCAGGAGGGGTCTACTGTACTTGCTGGATAAAACGTTCCAACAGGATGAAAAAATTCTCCCCAAATGTTACCCACAATAGTGGGTTTTGTGTTGTGAAGGTGCCGACCTTTTAAATGAATGTGACTTTAAAATGCCCAGGTATCCGTTTATGATCTCCTCCATCAGCAGTTATCTTGCATGGCTTTTTTTTTTGGATCCTCTGATAATAGATTATCAAACATGGCTTTCCATTGCCAACAGATGGCGCTGGTCAGCAGGGACCCAGGTACATGAGGAAAATGACACATTAACACGATGTAACATCCACAGCCAACCAGCTCAATCCTGTTTTGGGTCACGGGGTGGCACTGGGCACAAAACAAGAGATAATCCTGGAATGGGCAGCACACTCACACAGGGCCAATTTAAAACTGCCAGTGAACCTGAGACATGAAAGACTGGACAAGGAGATTTGAACCCAGGATCAGCACTAATGACTGCACCAGCAGATAGCCCTTGTGATTTTTAAAGAACCATGTTAATAAAAGCACAAGTGCCTCTTGTGTGTCTGTGTATCTGTGTGCCTGTCTCTGTTATGTGCCTCTAGCTGTGCTACCCTTCTAAGATGTACTGAAATTGAAGTAATCACCTTTTAAGTACACCATCTTTTGGAATGTACGTTGTATTGCATGTGGTAGTAAAATGCATTGCATTTTTCATTCCAACAGATGGCGCATCACAAACAGTTGTAGTAGAAAAATTAATTTCTACAAATATTTTAATTGTGCCATCTGTTGGAATGGCAAATGCAATGCACACTTCTTTGTTATATGCCACTAGCTGTACTACTTATCTAAGATGGGTTGAAGTTTAAGTAATTAAAATAAACCTGTACATTAACGTTTGCAGTACAGCACCTATTGTAATGTATTTTGTAATGCATGTAAGTAATAAAACGCATAGCATTTGTCATTCCAACAAATGGCGCATCACAAACATTTGTAGTAGTAAAATGAATTTCTACAAATGCTTGAATTGTGCCTTCTGTTGGAATGGCAAATGCAATGCATAACTCTCTGTTATATGCCAGTAGCTGTACTACCAATCTAAGATGGGTTGAAGTCTAAGTAATTAGAATAGACCTGCACGTTAATATTTGAAGTACACTACCTATTGGAATGTGTTTTGTAATGCATGTAGTAATAAACTGCATTGCATTTGTCATTCCAACAGATGGCACACCACAAACAGTTGTAGTAATAAATTGAATTTCTACAAATGTTTTAATTGTGCCATCTGTTGAAATGGCAAATGCAATGCATACTTCTCTGTTATTTGCCACTAGCTGTACTACCTATCTAAGATGGGTTGAAGTCTAAGTAATCAGAATAGACCTGCACGTTAATATTTGAAGTACACTACCTATTGGAATGCATTGCATTCCAACAGATGGCACACCACAAACATTCTGCCCACAAAAAGCGTAGGACAGAATGCTGCTCCTCTTTGGTGCAATTTCTAAGTTTTGCAGCCATCTTCTTCACCACAGGGTGACAGCCGGCTTGCCAGACATAACTAGTCACAAGACACTCTCAGACATGACCAATTACTACTCCTTCTGCCCTCACTTTGTCCAACAAAAAAAAAAAAGTGCTGAAACTTTTTGAATGTCCCTTGTGTATGTGTATATATATATATAATATGAAATGGTTTGCCTTGGATCATAGAAGAAGATCTTATTGCAACGTTTACCTGGCTAGTGGGGATCTTCTGGGGACGCCCTGAGGATAAGATTTTTCTAACGGAGATTTGCTTACTGTGCTGTGACATTCTAATTTATGTTTTCAGAAGCTTATTAGGGCGGCTTAATTGAAAAGCTTTTAAAGGTAAAGGGTTATCCTCCTCCTCCGCCTCCTGAGAGCTAACCATTCATTAACTCACTATTAAGTCTGTCATCTTGGCTGCCAGATCCTTCAGCCGAAGGGAGGAAATGCATTGTGCGTCCTCTTTACAAGTGATGACGACACTGGATGGTGTAATAGGCAACACGGGCTGGCTGGCTCCTTTTAATGGAAGGATGTGGGTGCATCCCGACCAGGTTGGTCAGTGGTACCTTACCTGGTTGGCTGGCTGTTATAATGGATGGACAGGAGGAGACTGCTTCCCAGGGCCATCTGCTTCTCCAGTGCACTAGGCAGTGCATCCCATTTGGACACCTGTAGAGCTACATGGGAGTTGTAGTTTTGGTGGGCAATCCTGTTAAGGGTCCTCAGGTGCCACTAGGGGGAGCTGCTGGAGGTAGACCACCTGATCTGGAAGTGCTACCAAGATTCAATGTGATAACACCAGAAATACCCCTGGGTCCAGTATAAAGGAAGCTGTTCTGCTTCACCTGGGAGAGTCCAAGTTGAGAGAGTAGTCGGGTTATTGTATTGCCAAAGCCGTGGAGAACATTGTGGTATCTGTTGTCAATAAATCTCTTTACTGGCATCTGAGCCTAATGTGTGAGATGTTGTGTCTGGGGTTTGGGGTGCTGCAACGCCCCCTAGTGGATTACAACGTCTGCAGTCTTGGGCACAACCTTCAGTTCTGGGACATTGATAGCTGATATTAACCAAGATGGACAGGGGCAAAGACAAAATTTTAGTTCAGAACAAGTGCTCAGTTTATTAAAATGATGAGAATGAAAGTTTCCAAAGGTGTGTTCAGTACACCAATAAATAATTCAATGAATAAATCCATAAAAGCGTGTGTCACACACATGTGTATGGGAGGCAGGCTAAAGGGCTCAAAAGAAGGTACATTAATTGTTACTCTCTTATCCCTGCTGACCAAAAATGAGAAATTCTGCCTGGAACAGTGAACACCACTTCCAGTTCTGGGCCTGATGACATCACTTCTGACTTAGATTACATCACTTACGGTTTCGGGCCCGATGACATCACTTCTGATTTAGATTACATCACTTCCAGTTCAGGGGACTGAAGACATCGCTTATTATTTAGATGACATCACTACCAGTTCTGGGACTGATGACATAACTTCCAGTACCGGGCCTGATGACATCACTTCCAACTCAGATGACATCACTTCCAGTTCCGGGCTCGATGACATCACTTCCAGTTCATGGTCTGATGACATCACTTATCATTTAGATGACATCACTACCAGTTCCGGGACTGATGACATCACTTCCAGTTCATGGTCTGATGGCATCACTTCCCCTGACCAACCTTAATAACCACCATAATCCTCCAGTTTGTCAGTTCTGTGTTGGACTCTTGTCTGTAAAGACAGTCCATCACTACTTTGCCATTTTTTTAACCAGCATACGGGGAGGCTGTCCCAAACCTGTTTGTGGTGTCAAAGTTATTCATGTCACAGTGTCATTAGAATCAAATAATTACATTCATACCAATAAACATGTTTGAAATCACCAAGATCGAGAGGAAAGCTCCTTACACTTTCTCTCTCTCCCTTTCTACTTGAACATAATCGTAGCCACCAGCATCCCAGTCCACCACGTTAGATTCGAAATGCCACCTCATGTGGTACCCCACAATTTCCAGAGCTGCCACCTCGGCCAGTCTCCACAGCTCCACAGGACACCCTGCCCTCCTCAAGGATGCCACCACACCTTGATCCGCTGGCCTCTCCCGATCTCATCTGCAATCTCAATCCCGGCCGCTCACTGAACCTCAGCAACAGCCATCGGTGGTGCTCCCCTTAAATTAATCAAAAGTGCTGTGGTGGACGGCCAGATCCCTTACCCTGTCGGGATGCCCCTGTGATGGAAGGACCAGGGAAGAGGGCATATTCAGGGCACACTAGAGGGCCACCCCCTCTTGGCTCACAGCTGGGCCAAGGGCTTGGAGCAGAGAAGCTCAAACCTGCTGGGACCTTTGGCCACCACGAGGGGGCGCCTGGACAGTTGCTGAGCCCTGGGTTGCAGCACCTCCATCACACCTGGAAATGCTGCCGAAAGTCGATCTGAGAGCACCTGGAGCACTTCCCTATAAAAGGAGACAAAGCATCCTGAGAGAAGGGTGAAGGTGGCAGTAAAAGAGAAGGAAGAAGAAGAAGAAAGAAATGATTTGACTTTGATATTCTGTGCTGTGGGTGCGAACAAAAAGTGTTCCACCACTGAAATCGAGTGTGTTGGAATAGGACAGCTGTATGCGCCCCGGTGGTCCACAGTGCCAATGCCGCTCGTGCCATGTTCTCTGTCTCCGTCCCTCTCTCTTGAACACGTTTCTGATGAGCGGTCACTTCTCTCAAACTAAACCTGATCAAAGACGTCTCAATCACCTGCACTGACTCACCCGTCCGCCCCCTTGTCACACTTGAATCTCTCAGTGGCTGATGTCGTTTATCACCACGCCATCATATAAATGGAATCATAGACCCCCGCTTGGACCCCTGTTTTAATATCAAAACAGAAACACACATAGGCATCAGAAACATTGTGGGCCCCTGTCCTCTTGGGGCCCCCTGCCATTGCCAATTGTGCCAATACGCTAAGATGGCCCTGGCAAGTTTAGCCAAACCATTACAATCACTAATAAAAAAACCCATTAAAACCCAACCAAAGTCGGATTTGTCTCACCACATATTGGGATGGGTGGATGAAGGGGTAACTTTTATATACAGAGACCTTTAAAGTCAACAGATTAGTAAACAGTTGATTATTCTTCATTTCAGACAGAGCACAATGTCACCTGGAGCCACTGAGCAGTCACCCCAAATATCACATTTCCTGTGGTGTCTTTCACAGAAACATTTATCTTGAATTCAATTATATCTGCATCTTATTTTAAATTGTACTGCTGTAAAGGAATTTAATAAGCAATTATTCTGTAATGTATATAGCACCTTTTGTGACTTCACAATATTATAATTAAAAAACAATTTGAATATTCATTTGGTGCATTTAATTAGGTGGGTGTGGCTCCTCCTAAGTAGATCATGTGACCCTAATGATGTGGCCAATGAGTGTAAAGCACACAGTATGCCAGTAATGCCATGCACATATGCTTGGGAGACCAACTCAGGGCGTAGCACTGGTGATTGCATTTACCCACCCAAACCAGGGGATGGCGCTGTCTACTAATGCCATCTCTCTTCCATTCTAAAATTTACATATTATCTCTTTATATTGTCAAAGAAATGAGTCACAGACATCATGAAAATTTGCGGCAGCCACCCATGTATTGTTTTTCCAGCTGCCAAAGTTGATTTTTTATGAGCAATGTTCCCAAAACAGAACTGATTTGCATTGAGACAAGATGGTGGTTTTAACAGATGGGACGGGAAATTATGTCATCGGGCCCAGAACCGGAAGTGACGTCTTCATGACCGGAAGTGACAACATCGTTGGCGCCAGAACTGGAAATGCCATCCTCAGGACTGGAAGTGACGTCATCGTTGGAGCTGGATCCAAGTGGGATTTCCCGAGAAAGACAGTTAGCACACTCAGTTAGCACACTCTGACACCCCTTCGTCTGGCGTAGAATTTCTATTATTTTGGCCCTTTAGCTGTTTCCCATGCACACGTGTGTGACAATATATAAAATCCAACGCCTGTCTGTCTGTATGTCTGTCCACTTTTCAACCACTTAACAGATTTAGATCGGATTTTTTTCTAGAATTTGCTTGAACATACCGGTTGATTTTGTAACTTCTCTCATTGCGCTAAGTAGTATAGTTTGCTTGCAGGAGTGATATATTCATGCTAATCCGAGACAGAGGCTGTGGGCCGAGGGCATCAGGAGTGGGAAGTCGGTCCACCTCTGCGTTTTGGAGCGGACATTTATTGATTTTTACACTGGTGTGAAAAACTATTTGCCCCCTTCCTGATTTCTTATTCTTTTGCATGTTTGTCACACAAAATGTTTCTGATCATCAAACACATTTAACCATTAGTCAAATATAACACAAGTAAACACAAAATGCAGTTTTTAAATGATGGTTTTTATTATTTAGGGAGAAAAGAAATCCTGGAGCCACCTGACTCCATAAGCGGCCAGAGTCGGGAGGATTGGACAAAACCTGAAGAAGAGTGGAAGAAGAAGGGACTGAATGGTGTTGGTGTGTTGCGTTGTATTGGTAAAACTGTATATAAATGTGTGGAGTGTGGAAAAACTTCTCTCCTGCCTGTCTGTGTCTGGGTTAGGGTGGTGGCACGCCCCCTAGTGGCTCACTATATATATATATATATATATATATATATATATATATATATATATATATATATATATATATATATATATATATATATATATATATTATGGTCCCGTTAGGTGCTATATTTCAAATAAATTAGGTTTGCCTTTTCTTGTACAAATAACAGCATTAAAGGAGTTATATTAAAATAAATTAAATTTGCTCTCTGTTGGATATGCAATTGTCCTGAAGGAAGCTACAATACGGGTCAGGTCAGGTCGGGGAGCATGCACTGGTACAGCACGTTGCCGCACCCACCACATGACGAAACAGCTCAGGATCCTGATTGGAAACCCCCCCCAGACCCACCCTCTAGGAATGTTCATCTATCTGCTGCAGCCAGGTGTTATGTGGGTGTCCCTGTGGTCTGGTTGAGCCACTCGGGTCCTCAACAATGAAGGTCCTGTGAGCCGGATCACCCTCGTGTAATCGCACCACATGGCCGTAGTGCCGTAACTGGCGCTCCCTCACATTGCAGGCCATGTGCCTCATTCGGGACTCCATGAGTAAGTCAAACCAGCGGTGACCAAGGATTCTCTGAAGAGACACAGACCTGAAGGAGTCCAGTCTTCATCTCTGGTCACTGGATAGCGTCCATGTCTCACAAATATGGAGCTCCAGGACTCTAAAGTCTTGGACCTTTGCCCTTTTGCAGAGATATCAGGAGCGCCACACATCTCTTTACGACCTCATGACCCCCCATGCTCTCCCAATCCGTCTACTGGCATCATAGGAAGAGTCACCAGAGACATGAATGTCACTGCCAAGGTAAGTAAACTTCTTGACCTTGTCTGCTGTACATAACATTAAAATAAAAAATTGCTAAAATCTAAATACAATAGTCTTTTAATAATGATTCCATGATATTGTCATTGTGCAGGTACAATGAAAGGTACTTATTGCATACCCATTGGGGTCAGAGCACAGCACCCCGGGAGATATTGCAGGATAAGGGTCTTATCAAGAGACCAACAGAGCAGTAACAGGACTTGAACCGAGAACTTTCTGGATACCGGCGCAGATCCTTAGCCTCAGAGCCATCAAGCCGCCTAGGTGCTATATATCATATAAATTAGAATTTCCCTTTCCTGTACAAATAATGGTAGGCAAAAAGCTAAATGAAAATTAAACTTGTTCTGTGCTGGGCTTGCAATTGTCCTGAAAGTAGCTACAATATATAAAATTAAAATAAAATGGTGACTAAAATTTACATATAATGGTCCTGCTAGGAGCTACATACTAATTAACATTTACCCCATCATATGCAAATAACAGTGTGAAAGGCGCTATATTAAATGTAAATTAAATTTGCTCTGTCCTGGCCATGCAGTTGTCTTAAAAGTAGCTACAATATATAAAATTTAAATTAAAAGATGATTAAAATTTACATATAATGGTCCTGCTACTAGCTTTATACCAACTACCATTTGCTCCATCCTATACATGTAACAGTGTGAAAGACGCTAAATTAAATATAAATTAAATGTGCTCTGTCCTGGACATGCAACTATCCTGAAATAAGCTACTGTATACTCAATTTAATATTTAAAAATGTCAAAAATTTACAATGTAAAAAAAAAAAAGCTTTGCAGATGACTTCTACACATTAGACAAAAGGTAAAGATAAAAAAAGAAAACGCCTTTCAGTTCTTAAGCCCCCGACTCCCACTCCCTGTTACAGCTTCGGCAGCCCATGAGTGCCAGGCTCATGACAAGGCCTCTAAATTATATGTGCGGTAGGCACGACTGGGCGTGTCTGCAGACAAGAATTTGAGCGGACAAGGTGCGGGTCCCATGAGAAAGTCCCACTGACAATGCAGAGTCACGGTTGAGCTAGATAATCAAATGCAAGGCATGGAAACGTGTTTGAGAAGAAGGTGCTTCATCCTCCCCATGACGCAAAGTCACGCATGCCCCGGGATTCGGGTTTGTGCCGTCACCACTGCAGCTGTGGCTGTCAACGCTGTGTCTGCCCTTGTGTGAGTCTCCTCGATGGCGGGTGACAGTGCTGTCAATATGACCCTCCTCGATGATCATCCAAGGGGAATGTCACTTCCAGCAGATGACAGGCAGATCAGGCCACCCCGTCGGTCTCAGTCGGTGGCAGCACAAAGGGAAATGGTTAACAGCCAGTGCTCCTTACTATATTAAAATGACATGCTTCAGTGACTCTGTCATTGCATATTTTATGCAGTACTCATGGCAGTGGAGATGGTTCTTATTTTAGATAGATACCAAGTTTCACTACAGTCATCGGTGCAATATGAGTGTGGACTGTCAGTCTGACTCCAAATTATTGCTTTTGGTGTACAAGATCCATTTTACAGGATTAGTTATAAGTTAATGTAATATTTGAGATAGCCTGGCATACTAAGGTGGGCACAGCTTTGGTTTATTTACCCTTAGAAAGCAATACGATGCCTGATATGTCACTTTGTATCTGTAACCTCAGAGGTTAACTAGCGAGTGCGTTATAATGAAACCTCAGAGGCTAAGCAGCTCTCTTAACGTGTGTTATAAGAGATGCCCCTTCGGTCTCAGCTTTCAAATCCTGGCTGAAGATTCAAAACTTTAGTTTAGCACACCCTGGCTAGAGCTGCTGATTAACTGTGCAGACCGCATCTCTGTTGTTAGTCATTAGCACTAAAGCATAAGTAACATGATAATTAGAATTTGTTACTAACCCTCACCTATTCTGTTTCTCTTCTCGGTACTCAAATGTGGCACTCGGTGCCACGGGCCACCTGCCAAGTTGTTCTGCCTGCCTGAGGTAAAGTCTTCCCTGATGGAGGATCGCAGGAATCGTCAGGTAGAGGGGTCCTTTCATCGGATTGGCTGGTCCAGCACTGTCTCAGCTGCGGAGTGGCCAATAGGGGGAGGCAGCTTGATGGCCGAGGTCTCCAGGACTCTGAACAGATCCAAATCCTCATATGCGATATCATCTACTGTTAAATTCTGCTCCGTACTTGTAATATTTTTATTTTTATTCTGTATCAAGGATTACTTTTATTCTGTTCTGTGTATTGTATTGTATTGACCTCCTTCGTTTTGACACCCACTGCATGTCCAACCTACCTGGAAAGGGGTCTCTCTTTGAACTGCCTTTCCTGAGGTTAATTCCATTTTTATTTCCCTACTAGTGTATTTTGTGAAAGTTTTTTCTTGTCTCTTCTTAGAGAGTCAAGGCTGGGGGGCCGACAAGAGGCAGGGCCTGTTATACAGTATCTCATTGCGGCACTGCTTGTGTGATTTCGGGCTGTACAAAAATAAATTGTATTGTATTGTACTGTATTGTATATGCAATATTTCACACACAGCCTCAGAGGCTAAGCACTGTGTCTTAGTGTGTGTTTCAGAACAAAACCTCGGAGGCTAGGCAGCTTAACGTACTGTGATAGACGGCCAGGGACCTTTCCCCACTGGGAGGCCTGGAGAAGTAGGGGACCAGGATAGGGGCACTTCTTTCCCCGGGATGCAAGAGGGCAGCCCCCCCCTCTGGATTGCATGGGTGCCACGGAGCTTGGAAGCTCAATCCCTGTCACCAGGGTGTCGCCTGGATGGTTCCAGAGCCTTGGACTGCAGCACTTCCGCCACACCAGGAGTCCAGTAGCCAGTTTGGGTCCCACGGAATGATGATTGTGTAGACTTCCCAGGCAAATGTTGACATTGGCGCGTTAGCTACATGAGCGAGCACAGCACTACGATGAGCTGGGGACCAATCACCTGATGCATTTACCTGTCTTTCGTTTTCGATCTTCAGATCATTTGTATCCAAATTAGTTTCATAAATGTCTGTGTAGACCTCCCAGGCAAATGTTGCCATTGGCGCGTTAGTTACATGAGTGAGCTCAGCACTACGATAAGCTAGGGGACGATCACCTGATGCAGTTACCTGTCTTTCATTTTCGATCTTCAGATGATTTGCAGCAAAATTAGAGTTTCAGAAATGTCTGTGTAGACTTCCCAGGCGAATGTTGCTGTAGACGTGTCAGCTACACAAGTGAGCTCAGCACTACAATTAGTTGGGGACCAATCACCTGATGCAGTTACCTGTCTTTCATTTTCGATCTCCAGATCATTTGTATCCAAATTAGTTTCATAAATGTCTGTGTAGACCTCCCAGGCAAATGTTGCCGTTGGCGCGTTAGTTACATGAGCGAGCTCAGCACTACGATAAGCTAGGGGACGATCACCTGATGCAGTTACCTTTCGTTTTCTATTTCCAGGTGATTTGCAGCAAAATTAGAGTTTCAGAAATGTCTGTGTAGACTTCCCAGGCGAATGTTGCTGTAGACGCGTCAGCTACACAAGTGAGCTCAGCACTACAATTAGTTGGGGACCGATCACCTGATGCAGTTACCTGTCTTTCATTTTCGATCTCCAGATCATTTGTATCCAAATTAGTTTCATAAATGTCTGTGTAGACCTCCCAGGCAAATGTTGCCGTTGGCGCGTCGGCTACACAAGTGAGCTCAGCACTACGATCAGCTGGGGGCCAATCACCTGATGCAGTTACCTGTTTTATGTTTTCAATCTCCAGATCGTTTGCATCCAAATTAGAGTTTCATAAATGTCTGCAAAGTCCTCCAGGGTGAACATTGCCATAGGCGCGTCATCTACACGAGTGAGCTCAGCACTACAATCAGCTGGGGACCAATCACCTGATGCAGTTACCATTCGTTTTCGATTTCCAGATGATTTTCAGCAAAACTAGAGTTTCATAAATGTCTGTGTAGACCTCCCAGGCGAATGTTGCTGTAGGTTCTCAGCTACACGAGTGAGTCCAGCACTACAATCTGCTGGGGGCCGATCACCTGATGCAGTGACTTGTCTTTCGTTTTTGATCTCCAGATCATTTGCATCAAAATTAGAGTTTCATAAATGTCTGCAAAGTCCTCATCAGCTACACGAGCGAGTTCAGCACTACGATCAGCTAGGGACCATTCAGCTGTTGCCAGTACTTTACTTTCATTTTCGATCTCCACATCACTTGCATCAAAATCAGAGTTCAATAAGTTAGAGTCTGATTCAACAATAATACACAATAAATAAATAGTACAGACAGAGTATTTTGCTTTGCACATTCGCTTTGCTCTCTCGCCCGATGTCACTGCCATTTAATAGATGTTGTTTATGCTACTCACGCACATGCAGGGCTTCGACGTCAAGTCAATAAGTCTAACAGTCCTCCCAGCAAACTTTTATCGACATTTACAACTTTTATTGCCCTTTGCACCACGATGTTGACTTTAGTCACCTTCAATCACTTGTGTCGACAAAAGTTGACATCCGCCCTAAAAGAGTTAATGTGGGAACTGACATCCTGCACATCTCTCTATTATATAAAAAACTCCTGAGACGAGACAAGACTTTGCCCATGAGATTTTTTCAAGTCCAACCCTCCTCCCGACCATATTTAACCACGCCCACGGCCCTCTCACCTCTCATTGGTGTGAATGCTTTAGTCCCGCCCTCCTTTCAGGTTAACGCCCCACGCTCACGGTCCTCTCACCTCTCATTGGTGTGAATGCTTTTGTCAGTCACTGTTCCTGCTCTCTCAGCTCTTATAAATGTTAACATTTTCCTCACTTTAAGTTCCCAAATTAAAGAAGACTTATTGTGTCCAAATCTTATTGAAGAATTTCATCCTGAAGGGTTATCAACAGAAAAAATGAGTACACGGACAATCCTAGCACCAAGAAAGGATGAAGTGAAATGAATTAACACGAAAATTGTCGATCAGTTACACGGCAAATTGGTGAAATGCGTATCAATAGACTATGCAGAAACAGTTGGTGGTGATGGTGCGGAACATGAAAACATCAACTTACAATTTCACAAAGAATATCTACAACTGTTAACACCATCCGAATTACTGTAAAAAGAAGGATGTATCCAAGAAAGGTAATGTAGTACATCTTCAGGGGATAACATTAGAATTCGAAAAACTCATTTTATTTATTAGAGAGAAAGAAAGGAAATTCATTCACGGGTATTGTCACAATGAAAGTCCAAACACAGAATCCAAAATTCAATGTGATATTGATGAAAATTGAATTTCAAAAAAGTTTAAAAAGTACTTGCGTGTTAATTTCAAAGCCAAACAGAATGAAATCGTGTTACACAATGAATAACTCTAACGCAACATGAATCATAATTTACTTTCCTATTTTTTACTACTCGCTGTAATGTAAAATAGTTAGTTCTATTATGCATATGTAACAATTCTCATGAGCATAATCTGTTTAAATTATATATCCACATCCGCATACGCGAGCTACAGAACTGCAAAAAGGCTAGCACGTAGCACAGGGCCAGGGGCTGGCGAGCGAAGTGAGCAGGGGGCTGAGCCCCCAAATCTTCTATAACTCTGTGATGGCCAGTGTGGTGTGCTGGGCTGGTGACATCACTTCAAGAGAGGCCCACCGAATCAACAAGCTAATTAAAAGGTCAGACTCAGTTATGGGATGCATTCTGGACCCCCTGGAAGTCGTAGTGGAGGAGAGAATGAATACAAAACCAAGAACAAAGCTGCACATCCTCTCTCTGAAACACCAACACTGAGGACTTTCAGCCAACAAATCGTTCAGCAGGAGTGGGACAAGGAACACAATATGAATGCATAATGTCTCACTGTGACAATGACAGCCAAGTCCAGAGTTTTCTTTGCTTTTAATTTTTTTGCACAAAGTGTGTGTGTATATTAATTTATGTATGCATCTATCTATCTTTTTTTATCTATTTATTTATTTAAACAGCATCTGTAAAAAGCCAAATTTCTCCCTGGGGACAAATAAAATTCTGTCAATGTATCTACGTAGCTCCGACATCTGACTTTCAAGGTAAATGGAACACAGCATCAACAGGGAAATCCTATAAATCCATTTCAAGTTCTCTAAGTCACCAGAGGGCAGTATTGTTCTGTACCATCTTGGGTTTATGTATGTTCTTTGTGCTCGTCTTCTTTTGGTTACATTTGATTTATTATGTACTGTCCTTTTAAATTTCATATTATTTGGGGATGGACCTCTGGGAGGCGGGGCTGCAATGACATCACTGCTGCTGGATCCTCCCTCTGGGTTGAATCAGCAGCAGTAACACCAGGGTGGCCATTAGGTGGAGAAACTGCACTCACAAACTGAAACCCTCCAAACTCATTTAATGAACCGCAAGGGACTCCACTTCACAGCCTTTCTTTTATGAGCAACAGAGATGCAAAAGGTGGCCCCGCCTCCTTGGGGTTACACAGGGAACATAAAGACAATTTAAGAAGCAGTAAATAAACCATTCTAAACAAAATAAATAGTAATACATGAAACATAAAAACTAAAAGATAAATGAACCGAACAATCGTAATAAACGATTCAAAGTGAAAAATGAACACAAAAAACAAGGAAAGGCATACCAACAAAAAGCAGTTAAGGATCTGTGACTAAATAAAATCAATACTCTGGTAAATATTGAAGCTTGTATTATGTGTCTTATTAATCCTTTGGGATGGCACGGTGGCGCAGTGGTAGCGTTGCTGCCTCGCAGTTATGAGACCTGGGTTTGCTTCCTGGGTCCTCCCTGTGTGGAGTTTGCATGTTCTCCCCGTGTCTAGGTTTCCTCCCACAGTCCAAAGACATGCAGGTGAGGTGCATTGGCGATCCTAAATTGTCCCTAGTTGGGTGTGTGTGTCCTGCAGTGGACTGGCGCTCTGCCCGGGATTTGTTCCCTGCTTTGCACCCTGGGATTGGCTCCAGCAGAACCCCGTGACCCTGAAGTTAGGTTATATCAGATTGGATAATGGATGGATTATTCCTTTGTGTGTCTCTTATCATCAGTTAGTGTATTTATTTCTCCTGTTGTTATTAAAATCACCTTTGTGACATTTAGCGGGGCGCCATTGAGCCACAAACCCTGGACACAACCAACACAAACACAGTCACAGGTTCAAAACAGAGGGTTTATTTATGCCAGCACTTCGCAAAGGTTTCCCGGAAGGTTGCACAAACACAATTCCAATCAAGGGATTCCTCCTTCTCTTCCCTTTGTTCTCTTCTCTTTTTTTTCTTTCCATCGACCTCCTTCCAGCTAGTGTTGCCTTCCTTCTTCTTGACTCTGAGCTCACTGGTGGAAGCTGGACAACTTCCTTTTATGTCAGACCTGGGAGTACTTTCAGTGCCAGGGCATAGTCTGATTGAAGCACTTCTGGGTCAGGTGGGAGTGCCCAAAAGTAGGGATCGTGAATCCTCACAAGACGCCCAAAGGTGGTACCCATGGGACCCAGCAGGGCTGACTTATAGCACTACAACTCCCATCATGCCCTTCAGGTGTCCACATGGTTGCTGAGGTCCTGGGAGTCTGCCATCTAGTGGATCGGGGATAATAATATTCCAAAACAGTAGCCTTCCCAACCTGCTTCTTTGTCTTGCTCTCCCCTCTGGGTGAGGGTCTCATACCCATCCCAGGTGGGATGCCTGATAATCCTAATTGGCGCTTATACCTTTTTATTTTGAGAATTTGTCTCTTCTGTCTGTTTTTGGTTTCAGGGTCTGCTCTCAAGTGTATCTTACAGTCCACACTCTTTCTTTCTTTCTTTCTTTCTTTCTTTCTTTCTTTCTTTCTTTCTTTCTTTCTTTCGCTACAAGCACGGCCAAAATAAAGAAGTGGTTGCTAATCCACATATCTGGGGAAGGAAAGCCGCAGCTTATCAGAAGAAGCCCGTGTGGCCCCTGACCATTGGAGGGGGCCGAGCACGCGCTTTACCTCTTTGTTTGCAGGTATAAAGAAGCCCCGGCATTTACCTTCGGACCACCCAGGTGGAGGCATGAAGGAATGCTTTTACAGAATTGACTGTCTGAGACTTTTTCCATTGTCTGCCGCTCGGCCGTTCCTCGACTCAGAGGTATCAATCCTCCATGATGAGCTCTTTGCTCTGTTTTCCTAATAATCCTCCTATTTTGAACCTTTTTTCTATTTTAAGGACTTCGGTGCCGGGGTCTGTACTCCAAAGGTCGCCCAAGTCTTGTTTTCTTACATTCCACAAAAGCTACTTAGTGAAGTTTAAGTACCTCGAGATTTTAAAATTTGCTGTCAGACTAAATTCACAACCACTGGAAAAAAAAATAAAAACTAAATAAAAGGATTCCATTTTGTATTAAATCACATGGGAGGTTATGGTGACTAATTCTGATGCCTCATAGCCTTGGGGGTCCGAGTTCAGATTCTGGCTTGGCCACTGCCTGTGTAGGCTCTGCAGTCTGTCTCTTAGAAGGAGATCCAACCATTTTCCAAACCCAGGATTTCACTGCAGGATTGCAGGTATGATGTAACCGGGCTGCCAGCAAACCCCAAACCCCAACACTGGTTCAAATAAATGGTGTGTTTATTACACAAAATACCTCCAAAAACAAGCAAGCACAAGCACTAAGCACACGTCATCTCTCTCTCTCTTTCTCCACAATACCTCTCCTCTCACCACCGCACTGCCCTCCTTCATTCGAGTGGTGCTCTATGTCCTCCCAGCTACGACTCCCCTGGACGAGGGAGTGTGGTCTGCAGCCCCTTTTACTGAGGACCCGGGATTACTTCTGGTGCCAGGACCATTGCCCAATGGAAATACTTCCAGGTCATATTGAAGTCCCATGAACTGGGGAGCGCATCTTTCTGCAACTTCCCCTTGTGGCACTACCACAGGCCGAAGCAGGCCTGTGTTGCTGGACTACAACTCCCAGCATTCCTTGCTGCTTCCCAAATATGAAGGGTGGTTGCCAACTAAACACCTGGGGGAATTAAATACCCCTCTGCAACAGCCCTTCCCCGTCTTCTTTTCTCACTATTAGGTACACGTCCAGTCGGGATGCGTTTCTGTTTGCTTTGGGGCCTTGGGACCTTCCCAAATTCCTGCCTGGATGCCTCCTACACAGGTAGCATCAGACCCAAGATAGGAACAATCCATGAAGAAGATGCCATCCCACACACACAGCTAATTTAGCAATGTCTTTGGACTATAGGAGGAAACCTGGGAGTCACAGGGAGAACATGAAAACTCCACACCGGGATCATTCGGGACTTGAACTTTGCAAGATAGCAGCGCCATAACTTCACCACCGTGCCAACCTTAGATGGAAATAAAAGGTTAAATGTTTGTGCTTCTGGTTAGAACTCTCAAATTTGAACTCTCTGGACAGAACTCCATGCACCATTACAGGCACTGCTCATCACCAACCTGATAACATCCCTGTGGTGAAGCACAGTGGTGGGCAGCATCATGCTATGGGGGTGCAGGTGTGGGGAGACTGGTCATCATTGAGAAATGGATGGATTCAGCCAAATACAGAGAAGCCCTTGAAGAAAACCTGCTCAAGAACTCACATGACCTCAGACTGGAACGAAGGTTCAACTTTCAGCATGACAACAACCCAAAGCTTATGGCCAAGACAACACTGAAGTGGCATCAGGACAAGTCTCTGAGTGTCCTTGGGTGGTCCAACCAAAGCCTAGACTTACACTCCATAGAACATCAGTGGAGATGGCCATTTATAGACACTTCTCATATCATCTTATGCAGCCTGAGAGGATCTGCCAGGAAGAATAGGATACACTCAGTGAGATAATATAGAGTTGAAAAAGAAACTGCAAACATCAAAACGTCTGTATAAGTTTACTAAATTACCTCCAATGTGAATTTGTAGGGCGTATGAGAACATGAGGACAACCATTAAGAAGGATATTAGAGAAGTCAAAAGGCAGTTAAGAAAGAAAAACAGCAGATAAGGTGAAAGACGAACCCAAGAAATTCTTTTGGTATTTTAGTCATAAAAGAAAAGTCAAGGAGGAGGTGAAGTGCATCAGGAATAGTAAAGGAGAATTAAAAAATACAGAGAGAGAAATAGCGGACGCTCTAAACTCACAATTTTGGGAGGATTTCACAAGAGAGGACCTTCCAACGGCAAAAGGGACTACTGAGGAGTTACTGAATGATTTGGAAATTGAGAGAGAAGAGCTGTGCAGATTAAATAGGCTGGCATCAAACAAATCACCAGGAGCAGATAATATTTATCAAAGAGTTCTTAAGGAGGCTAGCGAGTACAGATATAAACCCCAGATGGATATTTTTAAGAAGCCTCTGCACACTGGGAAATTCTGAAGGACTGGAAAATAGAAAATATTATCCTGTTATATAAAAAGAGTGATCAGGTATATGCGAGCAGTAAGCTTAACGTGCATTACAGGAAAATTAATGGATAGGAATTATTAAGGAGAAGGTTGAGCAACACATGGCAAGGATGGGAGTTTTAGGAGGCCTCTAGCATGGCTTTAGAAGAGGAAGGCCATGTTTTATTAACATAGCTACTAAAGGATAGGATTAGAGTGGAGCAGATGATATTATTAATCTTCACTATCAGAAAGCATTTGCTAAGGTGCCACATGAGAGGTGGGCATCAAACTAAAAGAAGTGGCAGTGCAGGGTGATGTTTTTAAGAATTGGCTCAGACACAGGAAGCAGAGGGTGATGGTGCGAGGAGCCTTATCAGAGTTGGGGTTGGTTAAGAGTGGTGCTCAGTAAGGGGCAGTGCTGGGGTCTCTGCTATTTTTAATAAATATAAATGACTTGGATAGGAATATAAATAACAAGCTGGTTAAGTTTGAAGATGATGTCAAGTTGGTGAATTGGCAAATAATCTGGAATCAGTTGAATCATCACAGAAGGACTTGGACAGCATACAGGCTTGGGCAGATTTGTGGCAGATGAAAATTAATGTCAGTAAATGTAAAGAATTACACATAGGAAGTAAAAATGTGAAGTTTGAATACACAAATCGAGAGTCTACCTTATGAGCCTACCTTACTGTGAAGTGCCAGTCAGTGTTCAGAAGCCATTAAGAAGGCTAACAGAATGTCAGGTTATATAGCGCCTTGATGTGTGGAGTACAAGTCACAGGAGGTTCTGCTCAACCTTTATAACACACTGGTGAGGCCTCATCTGGAGTACTGGGTGCAGTTTGGGTCTCCAGGCTACAAAACGGACATAACAGCACAAGAGAAGGTCCAGAGAAGAGCAACTAGGCTGATTCAGGGGCTACAGGGGTTGAGTTATGAGGAAAGATTAAAAGAGCTGAGCCTTTACAGTTTATGAAAAAGAAGATTAAGAGGAGACCTGATTGAAGTGTTTAAAATGATGAAGTGAATTAGTCCAGTTGATCAAAACTGGGACTTTAAAATGAGTTAAGAAGGACTTAGGAGTCGTAGTGGACTCACAGTATCAACTGCTAGGCTGTGTTCAGAAGCCTTTAAGAAGGCTAACAGAATGTCAGGTTATATAGCGCCTTGATGTGTGGAGTACAAGTCACAGGAGGTTCTGCTCAACCTTTATAACACACTGGTGAGGCCTCATCCAGAGTACTGAGTGCAGTTTTGGTCTCCATGCTACAAAAAAGGGACACAGCAGCACCACAAACAGTCCAGAGAAGAGCGATTAGGCTGATTCAAGGACTACAGGGGGCGAGTTTATGTGAAAATCACCACCATCATTCCAACAGATGGTGCAATCTGAAACATTTGAATTAATGACAAATGCAATGCATATGTCTGTTATATGCCATGTGGTATGGGATTCATAAAAGCAGTGTTAATGTTAGTGATGTGCCATTTGTTGGGATGACACATGCAATGCATTTTTTTTTTGCTACCAATGTTGGTGGTGTTCCATTTTTAGGAATGACAGAGTCATAGCAATGAGATGGACACACAGACACTTACCCTTCTATTAATTACCAGCTGTGTTACTTTTAGCAATCAAAGACTTCAGCATTAACATTTGCACCATCTACAGAAATGTATTTTGTTATGCATGTAGTAATGAAATGCACTGCATTTGTAATTCCAACAGATGGTGCATCCCATGCATTACTATAAACGTTTGCAACAGACCATCAGTTGGAATGAGAAAAGCAATGCACATGTTTCTGTTATACTCCATTTGGTATGGGATTTGTTAAAGCAGTGTTCATTTGTGTGATGTGTCATCTGTTGGAATGGCACATGCAAGGCATTTTATTACTAAAAATGTCTGTGACACGCCATCTTTTGGAATGACAGAGACATATCAACTGGATGGACTTTCAGACAGACATATAGACATTTATCCTTCGGTTAAGGTGGATACTCAAAACCGTGACTCTCTTTTTGATTTTTTATATAGTGAATCTGGCAAAATGCGAAATGACAAAACCTCCTTGTGCCAATTTTCTTAATCCAGATTTTACGAAATGTGCAGTTTCTTGGATTTTTTGAGGGGCATCCAAAGTGGCTCTAATCCACTGCCCAGCTGACTAACGTGTCCAAATTTGTTCTATCAGTGTTTGCTTTAGAAAATGAAACTTGTCCCCTAACGCTGTCCACGGGGATGGAGCTTTATAAACACAGTGGGGTGCTGAGATACGCTGCACACCTCAGCTCTCTGACAGGAGATAAGATCTGCAGGCACACTGCACATGATATTAAGCCGCACTGCGGGGCCAAGATCTTGTTTGGTTTTCAGATTACCACTTTAGTGTGAGACAGTTGACGGATTTCCTGGAAAAATGCAAACTTAGTGGGGAATGACAGACTAACATGCAAAGTGCTGCGTCTTCAGAAAGTATTCAGTCCTCTTCACTTTTTACACGTTTTGTTATGTCGCAGCCTTGTGCTAAAAATGATTTGGATAGGAATATAAATAACAAGCTGGTTAAGTTTGAAGATGATGTCAAGTTGGTGAATTGGCAAATAATCTGGAATCAGTTGAATCATCACAGAAGGAATTGGACAGCATACAGGCTTGGGCAGATTTGTGGCAGATGAAAATTAATGTCAGTAAATGTAAAGAATTACACATAGGAAGTAAAAATGTGAGGTTTGAATACACAATGGGCGGTCTGAGAATCGAGAGTCCACCTTATGAGAAGGATTTAGGAGTCATAGTGGACTCGTTACTGTGAAGTGCCAGTCAGTGTTCAGAAGCCATTGAGAAGGCTAACAGAATGTCAGGTCATATAGCGCCTTGATGTGTGCAGTACAAGTCCAAGGAGGTTCAGCTCAGCTTTATAACACACTGGTGAGGCCTCATCTGGAGTACTGGGTGCAGTTTGGGTCTCCAGGCTACTAAAAGGACATAGCAGCACAAGAGAAGGTCCACAGAAGAGCAACTAGGCTGATTCAGGGGCTACAGGGGTTGAGTTATGAGGGAAGATTAAAAGAGCTGAGCCTTTACAGTTTAAGGAAAAGAAGATTAAGAGGAGACCTGATTGAAGTGTTTAAAATGATGAAGTGAATTAGTACAGTGGATCAAAAAATGGGACTTTAAAATGAGTTAAGAAGAACTTAGGAGTCGTAGTGGACTCATAGTATTAACTGCCAGGGAGTGTTCAGAAGCCATTGAGAAGGCTAACAGAATGTCAGGTTATATAGCACCTTGATGTGTGGATTACAAGTCACAGGAGGTTCTGCTCAACCTTTATAATGAGGCCTCATCTGGAGTACTGAGTGCAGTTTGGGTCTCCAGGCTACAAAAAGGACATAACAGCACAAGAAAAGGTCCAGAGAAGAGCGACTAAGCTGATTCAAGGACTACAAGGGGACGAGTTTATGTGGAAATCACCACCATCATTCCAACAGATGGTGCAATCTGAAACATTTGAATTAACATTTTTTATGTCGCAGGCTTGTGCTAAAATCTTCTAAATTTATTTTTTTGTTCCCATACTGTATATTAGACTACGTACCCCAGAATGACGAACTAAAAGTGAGATTTTAGAAAAGCTTAAATATGACATTGACATAAGTGTTCAGACCCTTTCTTCAGTCCTCAGTTGAAGCAAATTTGAGAGTCTTCTTCATCCCTAAAGCCAGATGGGGGTATCTGGTCAGAGTAGAAGGAGAAGATCATTAGATAAATAAAAAACTGAAATATCCCATCTGACACAGGTGTCTGGACCCTTTGCTTTGTCTCAGGTGCAGCCCATTCTATTGATCATTGTTGAGATGTTTTTACAGCTTGTGTGGTGTCCACCTGTGGTCAGTTCACTTGATCGAACTGATTAGGAACGGCACACAGATGTCTACTGAAGGTCCCCACAGATGAGCAAAAAACAAATCATGAGGACAAAGGAATTACCTGCCAAACTTACAGACAGGATTGTGTCAGGGACAGATCAGGGGAAGACTGCAAAAACATTTCCGCAGTTTTGAAAGTTCCCATGATTGATAAACAGAAGAAGTTTGGAGCAAAAACTCTTCTTAGAGCTGGCTAAAGGGAAATCAGGGCAACTGAACATTGAGGAGAGAAGAGCCTTGGAAGAACCTCCATAGTCACCCTGGCTGAGCTCCGGAGGAACTGTGTGAAGATGGAAAAAAACTTTCAGAAGGACCACTGCAACTGCAACACTCCACTGATTTGGGCTTTGTGAAAGAGTCACCAAAAGACACAGGGAAGCCCACTTGGAGTTTTCAGGAAGGCACATGAAGGACTCTCCAACTGTGAGAAAACAAGATTCTCTTGTCTGATGAAACTGTTTGGTCTCAGCTCCAAGAGTCACGTCTGGAGGAAAACCTGTGACTGTTCAACATCTGTGCAATATTATTCCAACAGTTAGGTACAGTGGTGGAAGCATCATGCTGTGGGGTTGGGGATATGGAAGACTGGACAGGTTCAAGAGAAAGCTTGATGGAGCAAAGTATGGAGATATCCTTAAAGAAATATAAAGCTGAGGCACTCCTGGCCTGGGCCATCTCCTTCAGGAGAGAGAAGATCGGAAAATGGAAATCCTGTCCGAGTCTGGAGCAAACTACAGAGCCTTGAACCTTGCTGATGATTGTACTTTACTGTTCTTCATTTTCATGGTATTCTGTGTGCCATCAAGCGCCTGCTTATGTTGTTTAGAGTTGGCAAAAGATTAAAGTGGGTGACCCAGTTGGTGTCCCCACAATTTGTGCCAACTGTCTTGTATTTCCCTTAAGATTAATAAAATATCTATCTATCTATCTATCTATCTATCTATCTATCTATCTATCTATCTATCTATCTATTATATAGTGTTTTTCATATCTGTCTATCTATCTATCTATCTACAGTTGTACTTGAAAGTTTGTGAACCCTTTAGCATTTTCTATATTTCTGCATAAATATGACCTAAAACATCATCAGATTTTCACTCAAGTCCTAAAAGTAGATAAAGAGAAACCAGTTAAACAAATGAGACAAAAATATTATACTTGGTCATTTATTTATTAAGGAAAATGATCGAATATTACATATTTGTAAGTGGCAAAAGTATGTGAACCTTTTCTTTCAGTATCTGCTGTGACCCCCCAATAACTACAACTAAACATTTCCAGTAACTTCTGCTCATTCCTGCACACCGGCTTGGAGGAATTTTCGCCCATTCCTCCGTACAGAACAGCTTCAGCTCTGGGATGTTGGTGGGTTTCCTCACATGAACTGCTCACTTCAGGTCCTTCCACAACATTTCGATTTGATTAAGGTCAGGACTTTGACTTGGCCATTCCAGAACATTCACTTTATTCTTCTTTAACCATTCTTCGGTAGAACGACTTGTGTGCTTAGGGTCGTTGTCTTGCTGCATGACCCACCTTCTCTTGAGATTCAGTTCATGGACAGATGTCCTGACATTTTAATTTATAATTCTCTGATATAATTCAGAATTCATTGTTCCATCAATGAAGGTAAGCCGTCCTGGCCCAGGTGCAGATAAACAGGCCCAAACCATGATACTACCACCACCATGTTTCATAGATGGGATAAGGTTCTTATGCTGGAATGCAGTGTTTTCCTTTCTCCAAACATAACGCTTTTCATTTAAACCAAAACGTTCTATTTTGGTCTCCTCCGTCCACAAAACATTCTTCCAATAGCCTTCTGGTTTGTCCACGTGATCTTAAGCAAACTGCAGATGAGTGGCAATTTTTTTTTGGAGAGCAGTGGCTTTCTCCTTGAAACCCTGCCATGCACACCATTGTTGTTCAGTGTTCTCCTGATGGTGGACTCATAAACATGAACATTAGACAATGTGAGAGAGGCCTTCAGTTGCTTAGAAGTTACCCTGGGGTCCTTTGTGACCTCGCCGACTATTACACGTGTGCCTTGCTCTTGGACTGATCTTTGTTGGTCGACCACTCCTGGGGAGGGTAACAATGGTCTTGAATTTCCTCCATTTGTACACAATCTGTCTGACTGTGGATTGGTGGAGTCCAAACTCTTTTGAGATGGTTTTGTAACCTTCTCCAGCCTGATGAGCACCTTCAACTCTTTTTGTGAGGTCCTCAGAAATCTCCTTTGTTTGTGCCATGATACACTTCCACAAACATGTGTTGTGAAGAGTAGACTTTGATAGATTCTGTTCTTGAAATAACACAGGGTGCCCACTCACACCTGATTGGCATCCCATTGATTGAAAACACCGGGCTCGAATTTCACCTTCAAACTAACTGCTAATCCTAGAGGCTCACATACTTTTGCCACTCACAAATATGTAATATTCGATCATTTTCCTTAATAAATAAATGACCAAGTATTATATTTTTGTCTCATTTGTTTGACTGGTTTCTCTTTATCTACTTTTAGGACTTGAGTAAAAATCTGATGATGTTTTAGGTCATATTTATGCAGAAATATAGAAAATTCTAAAGGGTTCACAAACTTTCAAGCACAACTGTATCTGTCTATCTGATTGGGCTGGCATTTTTGGAATGTCAGGTGGAAAATCCTTACCCAGTCCAGATACCACAATGGGCATTAACATGGAATTGCCCCCTTTGCCACAATAAAAACCTCCTCTCTTCTTTCCATAAGATTTTGGAGTGTGTCTCTGGGAATATTTCTGAGGTCATGTACTGATATCAGACGAGAAGACCTAGTTCACAATCGACGTTCTCATTCAACCCTAAGCTGTTCAGTAAGCATGAGGTCAGGCCTCTGTACAGGCCCCTTGATTTCCTGCATGTCTTTATGGACCTGGCTTTTTGCACGTGGGCAGTCATGCTGGAACAGACGTAGACCTTCTACAAACTGTTGTCTCATATGTCTCTGAATGCTGTAGCTTTAGCAGTACCCTTCTCTGGAACCATGGGGCCTCACCCAATCCATTGGCCCTCCTGCACCAGAATTTCCAGTAAAATCTATGCAGTCCAGAAGGAAATGTTCTCCTGACATCTGCCAAACCCAGATTGGTCTGTCAGACTTCCAGACAGCGTGGCAAGGTTCAACACTCCAGAGAAGACATTTCCACTGGTCCAGAGTTCAATACACCACTAAAGCTGATTTTAGCTACTCGGCTATGGAAACCCATCTCATGAAGGTCCTGATGCACTGTTCCTGTTCTGACGTTGCTTTCATGGACAGTTTGGACCTCTGTTGTTAGCGATGTCACAGAGGAAGGGATATTTTTACATGTTGCTCTGTGATTCAGAACTTGATGGCCCCAATCTGTGTGGAGTTTGCATGCTGTTGCTCCTTGAAACTTCCACTTGACATTATTAGCACTTTACAGTTGACAGGGGAAAATCAAGCAGAGCAGAACCTTCATGATGTGTGGCAAAGGTGGCACCCTAAGACAATGCCCCTCAAGGTTGCTGGATATCATGGCCGGCCTGTACACTGGTACTGTGAGTGCTGTGCAGAGTGGAGGCAGAACCTCTGTGTTTTTCCCAGTTTGACACTGCAGTGTGTTCTGCTCCTGCTCTATTCAATGCTGGCATGGACTGGGTGTTGGGCACAGTTGTGGAGTCCAGTGGCTGTGGGGCATATGTTGGTGAAGAGAGATTCACTGATCTTTACTTTGCTGATGATGCTGTGATCTTCATGGAGTCAATGGAGGCTCTGATCGGGGCGCTCGAGAGACTGAGTGAGGAGTTTGAATGTCTGGGCTTGCGAGGGTCCTGTTAGAAACCAACATTCAGGCCTTTAATGACCTCTTAGGCACAACAGTGTGTCTGTCTGCAGAGAGAGTGTCGACCTTGTTATTGAAAGGTTGGGAGAGCATGGGGGGTCATAAGGTCGCTGGAAAGGAGTGTGTGGCAAACCCGATATCTCTACAAAAGAGAAGAAGGTTCAAGTCTTTGGAGTCCTAGTCCTTCCTGTTTATGAGATATGGATCCAGTGATCTGAGATGAAGACTGGACTCCTTCAGTGCTGTGTCTCTTCAGAGGGTCCTTGGGTGCTGCTGGTTTGACTTTGTGTTGTTCATGGAGTCCCGAATGAGGCACATGACCTGCATGAACTGAGGGAGCGTCAGTTACGACACTACGACCATGTGGCGCCATTACCTAAGGGTGATCCTCATTGTTGAGGACCCGAGTGGCCGGACCAGGCCAAGGGGGACGATCCATGTAACACCATTGATGGTCATTTCCAGAAGGTAGGACTGGACCATATATCTGCCTATTCCAGGGGGATCCCGAGTTGTTTCATCGTGTGGTGGGTGCAGCAACCCCAACCTGACCTGAGCTGACTCTTGTCACTATCAGGGTGCTTGAGTGTCCTCTAATGATTCTTGCCCAAGTGTCCAGTAGGGTCAGGGTCCCCAGGTCACTCTAACTGTGACTACACAAAATGAATACCCGGATGGCTGGATAATTACTTAACACTTTTAATGGCATGGCCCAGAATTGATGATCTGCGCACACGTTTGGAGATGAGCGGCAGGGCTGTAGCTGTTTGCACAGTGAGAGCATTTCCTCAGCTGCTCAAGTCTGTTTGTTTAGCAGACAATAGCTGACCTTTTCACTTCATGGTGCACCTTGGATGGATATCCATGGCAGACTAAAATCCCAGACATTCCCAAAAGGAAAGTACTTAGTAGACAATAGTGTGATTATCTCAACAATTAGACCTTCGTCTGGTGATGATTCTCTGGTCTCAGCAGCGGACTAACTTTAATGTGTTCACCAAATAAAAAGAGGCTGCTTTATTATGTTACATGATATTCCTAAATTCCGGTAAACTTATGTATTTTTTTTTCCTTAATGGGTGTTGAAGAACGGCTTACAAATGTGAAATGCGGCTCTTACACACACCCTATGTGATAAAGAGCTCTCTGTGTACAGGAAGGTTTATTGAATCCCATCATGCATGTGTGGCCCATGATGTCAGCTCTGGGAGGTTCAAGTCACTCGTGAAATCTGGGAGCAGATGTGGAGGTCCCGGTGTGACACTAACAGTCCATTCCTGACCACAGGACAGATGTGTTTTGGGACAGACATCCATTGTGGATTTGCCCCTGACATGGTTATATGTGACAACTCAGGCAGGGCTGCTGTACATTTGGGGCCACCATGTTGTCACACTCGGTAGTCTCTTACTAGGGGGTGGGAGTGTGAAAAAAAGGCTTGGGCCTGATCGATTAAAAGAAATACAAAAATAATATGTTTTTAATTAAAATAAAAATTGTTGGGTGGTACGGTGGCACAGTGGGTAGCGCTGCTGCCTCGCAGTAAGGAGACCTTCCCGGGTCCTCCCTGCGCGGAGTTTGCATGTTCTACCCGTGTCTGCGTGGGTTTCTTCCGGGTGCTCCGGTTTCCTCCCACAGTCCAAAGACTTGCAGGTTAGGTGCATTTGCAATCCTACATTGTCCCTAGTGTGTCCATGGTGTGTGCGTGTGTGTGTGTGCATCCTGCCTTGCACCCTGTGTTGGCTGGGATTGGCTCCAGCAGACCCATGTGACCCTGTAGTTAGGAAATAGTGGGTTGGATAATGGAGGGCTGGATGGAAATAAGAGAAGAAAATAAAATTTAAGTTTACTTAAATTACTAAAGTTGTGTTAAGTTCTTTATACTTAACTAAATCTGCTATCTTCTCATTAAGAAAAATATATTTTTATATGTATAGTCAATTCTCGTTATCCGTGGAAGTTAAATTCTTGAAAAACCACAGATACCGAAGCATTGATCCTATGCAAATAATGGGTTAGGCTCTGTCAGAATGCTAGCACAAGGACAGATGGGGTCAGGTGAACATGCCAGCCTTTTGGCCTCACCCCTTGAGGCTTTGTAATAATCCTATATATACTTCTATATCTATTGTAAAAGATGGCAGGCAAGATTGGCCACACTCCATTAACCAGCAGGGAGGCCAATACATTAGATAGGCTCCATATCAAAGCTGTATGCTCCTCCGACCCACTAGATAGCAGCATCCCTGGGTTTTGGTACCCATTCAGAGACTGCAGGGAATGCTGGGAACTGTAGTCCAGTGAGGCAGCCATGCTGGGGTCCATGGGTACCGACAGAGGGTACTGCAGGGAGTTACACTTCTTACCTTATGGGACTACTGTATGGGCAATGCCCTCACACCAGAAGTACTCCTGGGTCTTGTCCAGAGGAGCTGCACAACACTTCCCTGGGAGAAGTGAAGGAAAAAAAAAAAAAAGAAAGCGAGAGGAGAAGAGAGCTTGTGTGGCTACAGAACAAATAGGAAACCTCTTTATAAGGTATTGTTGTTCCTAAACCTTTTAATTTATACTGGGACTTGTGTCATTACGTCTGTGTTTGGGGTTTGGGAGTGCTGCAACTCCCCCTACTGGTAACACTATCCATAGCTTTATCGACATATATCTATAATTAAACATAGATACAGCATAAATGAAATATGAATAAATTTATATTTATTTGTTATTGTATGAGGGACAGTCCAAAGAAAAGTTTGGGTGCCAACTTGGCCACCCTATCTATATATAAAATTGAGAATATTTGTCTGTCTGTCACTCGGTTTTCACGAGAGAACCACTTAACAGATTTAGATCCGTTTTTTTTTCTATAATTTGCTTGAACATTCCGGTTGATTTTCCATCTTCTTACACCGTGCTAAGTGAATCCAACACAGGGGCTGCGGGCTAAGGGAGGGGAAAGTAGGTGGGGCCCTCCTCACTCACACGCCAGCCTCCGTTCGAGTCACTCAACCTCTCGCCACGTGTTGGAGTGCAGCTCGCCACCACTTAGCTAGTGATACCTTTTTGTTCTGCAGACATTATCATCTACAGATTATTAAGGAGTAACATTTTAACATTTTTGAGAGAGATCAGAGCTCTGTGTGTTTTAGAGGTTAGCTACTCATTGGCAGAGTTATCACGGCCATGTGCTTTTTGTATATATATATATATATATATATATATATATATATATATATATATATATATATATATATATATATATATATATATATATATGTGAAGAAATAAATAGACAAGAAACACAGATTATGGGTTGGGGTCATTCCCCATATGATGTTGGTGAATCCAAGCAATCAATGAAGACTGATACTATGGTCAAAGTTGCAATTTCCATACAATTGACAAAGAAACAATGTTCATTGGGGCTTTTATGTAATAGTGGCAAGAAGTTGAGTAGACTGAGGAAATGGGAATGACGTGGAGCGTGAGTGACAGAGATGACGTCATTGCCAGGAGCCGGAAATGAAGTCATCGTAAAGGGACCGAGGTGAAGTCATCAATGTTGGACAGAAGCATCACCAGTTGAACGTGGAGTCATCTACAGGAGTCCGGACAGACGTTATGTTGGGGGATCTTCAAAAGGTGATTTCTCTAGTACTCTGTTTTTCTGCTGAAGAAGGGAGAAAGGCATTAATACTCCTGTTCAAATCACATTTTTTGCTCTTTCATACTCTGTCGGGCCCGTTGGCTGCCCCCTAATTGTGCATGCGTGACTATATATATATATATATATATATATATATATATATATATATATATATATATATATATATATATATATATATAGATATATATATATATATATAAATACAGTGGAACCTCGGTTTGCGAGTAACTTGGTTTACGAGTGTTTGGCAAGACAAGCTCAATTGTTTAATAAATTTTGACTTGATAAACGAGCGATGTCTTGCAATACGAGTAGTATGGATACACTTTGTCTGCTGAGCGTCATGTGATCATAACTGAGCTGATGGTGGTTCTCTCTCTCGCTCGCTCACGCGTCTCTCTCTCTCCTTATCTCGCTCGCTCACGCGCACGTCTCTCTCTTTCCTTATCTCTCTTCTCTTGAGAGCAATCGTCTCCTATTCTCCGTCTGCATGTCTGCGATCTTTTTGGATGCGCTTATACGGCAAACTGCTACAGCGCTGGGAGACTGCGATTGCTTTGGGACGCTCTTCCGCGTGTCGTCCCGTTGGGTGTAATCCCATAAGAGTTTAGAAACTCACTCACACCAGCCATGATTCTTTTTAAAGGTAAAGTGCAGGTTAATTTGTTTTATGTATTTTTACTTTATATTTTGTATTACTGCGGTGGGTTGGCACCCTGCCCAGGATTGGTTCCTGCCTTGTGCCCTGTGTTGGCTGGGATTGGCTCCAGCAGACCCCCGTGACCCTGTGTTTGGATTCAGCGGGTTAGAAAATGGATGGATGGATGGATGGATATTTTGTATTAATTATTTTTATATGAATAGTTTTGGGTTGTGGAACGAATCATCCGAGTTTCCATTATTTCTTATGGGGAAATTCACTTTGATATACGAGTACTTTGGACTGCAAGCACATTTCCCGAATGAATTATGCTCGCAAACCGAGTTTCCACTGTATATATATATATATATATATATATATATATATATATATAGTGGCAGTCGGCTGAGTCCCATGTCAACGTGTTCGCCTCCATCGTCTATCAGCAGCTAAGCGAGTTTCTCTCTCCTCTGAGGTTTTGTTTTGCCGATGTGCTCACCTTGCTTGTTTATCATCAGCTAAGCAAGTTTCTCTCTCCTCTGCAGTTTCGTTTTGTCAATGTGTTCGCCTCCATCATCTATCAGATGCTAAGCGAGTTTCTCTCTCCTCTGAGGTTCTGTTTTGCCGATGTGCTCATCTCGCTTGTGTATCAGCAGCTAAGTGAGTTTCTCTCTTTTCTCAGCAGTCTCACTTTGGTGACAGAATCACATTTTTTTTTAGGTTCATGCTGTAGTCTCGCACTTCCAGGCCGGACAGACAGACACACATACTTCCACATGTAGACATTTATATATAAGAAATATACTGCTCAAAAGAATTAAAGGAACACTTTTTAATCAGAGTATAGCATAAAGTCAATGAAACTTATGGGATATTAATCTGGTCAGTTAAGTAGCAGAGGGGGTTGTTAATCAGTTTCAGCTGCTGTGGTGTTAATGAAATTAACAACAGATGCACTAGAGGGGCAACAATGAGATGACCCCCAAAACAGGAATGGTTTAACAGGTGGAGGCCACTGACATTTTTCCCTCCTCATCTTTTCTGACTGTTTCTTCACTAGTTTTGCATTTGGCTACAGTCAGTGTCACTACTGGTAGCATGAGGCGATACCTGGACCCTACAGAGGTTGCACAGGTAGTCCAACTTCTCCAGGATGGCACATCAATACGTGTCATTGCCAGAAGGTTTGCTGTGTCTCCCTGCACAGTCTCAAGGGCATGGAGGAGATTCTAGGAGACAAGCAGTTACTCTAGGAGAGCTGGAGAGGGCCATAGAAGGTCCATAACCCATCAGCAGGACCAGTATCTGCTCCTTTGGGCAAGGAGGAACAGGATGAGCACTGCCAGAGCCCTACAAAATGACCTCCAGCAGGCCACTGGTGTGAATGTGTCTGACCAAACAACCAGAAAGACTTCATGAGGGTGACCCAAGGGCCCCATGTCCTCTAATGGGCCCTGAGCTCACTGCCCAGCAGCATACAGCTCGATTGGCATTCGCCATAGAATACCAGAATTGGCAGATGCACCACTGGTGCCCTGTGCTTTTACAGATGAGAGCAGGTTCACCCTGAGCACGTGACAGAAGTGAAAGGGTCTGGAGAAGCCATGGAGAACATTATGCTGCCTGTAACATCATTCAGCATGAGCAGTTTGGTGGTGGGTTATTGATTGTCTGGGGAGGCATATCCATGGAGGGTCACACAGACCGCTACAGGCTTGACAAAGGCACCTTGGCTGCCATTAGGTATCAGGATGAAATCCTTGGACCCATTGTCAGACCCTATGCTGGTACAGTGGCTCCTGGTGCACGACAGTTCCTGGCCTCATGTGGTGAGAGTATGCAGGCAGTTCCTGGAGGATGAAGGAATTGATACCATTGACTGGCCACCACACTTTCCTGACCTAAATCCAATAGAACACCTCTGGGACATTATGTTTTGGTCCATCCAATGCCACCAGGTTGCACCTCAGACTGTCCAGGAGCTCAGTGATGCCCTGGTCCAGATCTGGGAGGAGATCCCCACAACACCATCTGTCATCTCATTAGAAGCATGCACCGATGTTGTCAGGCATGTATACAAGAACACAGGGGCCATACAAAGTGCTGCGTACAATTTGGAGTTGCTGCAATTCAATTTTGGCAAAATGGACTAGCCTGCCACATAATTTTTTCACTCTGATTTTTGGGGCGTCTTTGAATTCAGGGCTCTGTAGGTTGATCATTTTCATTTCCATCAAACGATGTGGCATCCTTTCGTTCCTAACACATGACCCAGTCTATATCAGTATAGATATCCAGGAGGATTTCTTTTTCCCATTGAGATCTGATGTGTTTTCAAAGTGTTCCTTTAATTTTTTTGAGCAGTTTATATATATATAAAAATATAAATACAGTAGATTCAGAAGGCATTCAGACCTCCTCACTTTCTGCTCACTTTATTGAGATGTACATTTAATTTTAAATGGTTAAATTTGTTATTTTCTGCCAACATTCCGTACTCAGTAAGTAACCAATCATGGTAAAGTGAAATAAGCTTTTAGAAAGTACTGCAAATTTATTAAAAATCAAAAACTGAAGTCTCTCATTCCTAGAATTATTCAGACCCTTTTCCGTGGCACTCCACATTGTGCTCAGGTGCAATTTGCTTGCTATATGAGATGTGTTCAGAAGTTGACAAGAGTCCACCTGCGGCCAATTGAACTGACAGAACTTCATTTAGAAAGACACACATCGTGCAGAAAATCAAGCCGTGAAGTCCAAGGAAGTCTCTTTAGACCTTCACGATCAAACTGTTGTGAGGCAGAGAGCAGGGCGCGGGGATAAAACCATTTCTAAAGCTTTGAGTGTTTCCAGGAGCACAGTGGGCTTGTGAATTGTGAAATGGAGGACGTTTGGACTCTTCCTAGCATTGGTCATCTGTTCAGATTGAAGAGCAAGGCCAGAAGAGCCTTGCCACAGGAGGTGACCAAAAACGTAATGGTTACTCTAACAGAGCTTCAAACGTCCTCTGCTGAGATAGGAGACCCTGTAGGAAGGACAACCACTCCATCAATTGGGTGTTCATGGTATAATGACAGCCCATTTTGAATTTGCCAGACGACATTGAAAGGACTTTGAGAGCATGAAGGAAACGATTTTCTAATGTGATGAGAGACAAATTGAACTCTTTGAGCAGAACTCCAAGCACTATGTCTGGAGTAGAGAAGGCACTGCTAATCACTTGCCTACGAGACCAGGAGCAAATAACATTTACCCTCAAGTTCTTAAGGAGCCTGGCGAGTACAGATATAAACCCTTGACGTATATTTTTAGGAAGTCACTGCACACTGGGGAAATTCTGAAGGAATGGAAAATGGCAAATAAGATCATGTTGTTTAAAAAGGATGACAGGGCAGATCCAAGTAACTATAGGCCAGTAAGCTTAACATGCATCACAGGAAAATGAATGGAAGGAATTATTAAGGATAAGATTGAGCAACACATGGCAAGGACAGGAGTGTCAGTGAACAGTCAGCATGGGGTCAGAAAAGGGAGGTCGTGTTTTACTAACATGCTGGAATTCTATGAGGAGGCAACAAAAGGATACGACCAGAGAGGAGCAGATGATGTTATTTACAGTATGTGGACTTTCAGAAAGCATTTGATAAGGTGCCACATGAGAGGGTGGGCATCAAATTAAAAGAACTGGTAGTTCAGGGTGATTTGTGTAGACAGGGGGCAGACACAGAAAGCAAAAGGTGATGGGGAGGGTTGATGTTAAGTGTGGTGTCCAGCAGGGGTCAGTGCTGAGGCTGCTGCTATTTTTAATATACATAAATGATTTGGATAAGAATATAAAGAAGAAGCTGGTTAAGTTTACAGAAAATATCAAGATATGTGGATTGGCAGATAATTTGGAATCAGTTATATCATCACAGAATGACTTGGATAGCATACAGAATTGGGCAGATTTGTGGCAGATGAAATTTAATGTCAGTAAATGTAAAGAATTACACATAGGAAGTAAAAATGTGAGGTTTGAATACGCAATGGGGCCGGAAAATCAAGAGTCCACCTTATGAGAAGGATTTAGGAGTCGCAGTGGACTCTAAGCTATCGACTTCCTGACAGTGCTCAGACACCATTAAGATGGCTAACAGAATGTCAGGTTATATAGCACCTTGATGTGTGGAGTACAAGTCACAGGAGGTTCTGCTCAAGCTTTATAACACACTGGTGAGGCCTCATCTGGAGTACTGTGTACAGTTTGGGTCTCCAGGCTACAAAAAGGACATAACAGCACAAGAAAAGGTCCAGAGAAGAGTGACTAGGCTGATTGAGGGGCTACAGGGGTTGAGTTATGAGGAAAGATTAAAAGAGCTGAGCCTTCACAGTTTAAGCAAAAGAAGATGAGGAGGAGATCTGACTGAACTGTTTAAAATGATGAAGTGAATTAGTCTAGTTGATCAAAACTGAGACTTTAAAATGAGTTCATTAAGAAGGACTTAGAAGTCTTAGTGGACTCTAAGCTATCGACTTCCTGTCTAACAGGAGGCTAATAGAATGTCAGGTTATATAGCGCCTTGATGTGTGGAGTACAAGTCACAGGAGGTTCTGCTCAGTCTTTATAACACACTGGTGAGGCCTCATCTGGAGTACAGTTTTGGTCTCCAGGCTACAAAAAGGACATAACAGCACAAGAAAAGGTCCAGAAAAGAGCGACTAGGCTGATTGAGGGGCTACAGGGGATGATTTATGAGGAAAGATTAAAAGAGCTGAGCCTTTACAGGTGAAGCAAAAGAAGATTAGGAGGAGACCTGATTGGAGTATTTAAAATGATGAAGGGCATTAGTGCAGTGGATCGAGACTGTTATTTTGACGGGGACATGGTTGGACACTTGTTCAGGGTAAATTTCACACAAACATTTGTTACGTTTTTCTTCACACAGAGAACCACAGACACATGGAATAAGTGGCCAAGTAGTGCGGTAGATAGGAGAACTTTAACGACATTGAAAACTCGACTTGATGTTATTTTGGAAGAATTAAGTGGACATGACTGGTGAGCTTTGTTGGCCTGAATGTCCTCTTCTCTTCCAGATTGTTTGAATGCTCTAATATTCTAAAACCATCCCTATGGTGGCAGCATCATGCCACTGGGGTGCTTTTCAGTGAAATCGAGTCAGAATTAATACAAGAAATATAGAGAGGCCTATGAAGTAAACCCACTCCAGAGTGCCCACCACCTTAGACTGGGGTGACGGTTCTTCTTTTCATTGTGGTGAATGACCTGAAGAAGACAGCCAAGACGACGCTGGAGTGGCTTCAGGACGAGTCTCTAGGTGTCCATGGGTGACCCAACCAAAGTCCAGAGTTAAACTCCATAGAACATCTGTGGAGACACCCGAGGAAGGCGTTCCTGGCTGCACCAGTGACGATTAGGGGTGTTTTACGTGTGCGATTTATCGTTTGGTGTTTTATAACTGTAACTATTTTAGACCATTTTGCAGAGATCTACATGCACATTTACAGAGGTAGAAAAAAGTTGTGAGAATGACACAAATATTAATTATTTTCACAAAGTTTGCTGCCTCAGTTTTTATGATGGCAATTTGCAT
Organism: Polypterus senegalus; assembly: GCF_016835505.1. Taxonomy (NCBI): domain Eukaryota; kingdom Metazoa; phylum Chordata; class Cladistia; order Polypteriformes; family Polypteridae; genus Polypterus; species Polypterus senegalus. The sequence goes on from NC_053160.1 coordinate 9,610,658, forward strand.
AGACCCCAGAATGTTCTGAAGAGTGATCAGATGATTTGCAATTAATTGTAAAGTCCCTCTTTGCCATGAGAATGAGCTTCAATCCCCACAAATCCCATTTCCACTGCATGTCAGCCCTGCCACAAAAGGACCTGCTGACGTCACTTCAGTGATCCTCTCATTAACACGGGTGAGAGTGTCGATGAGGACAGGGCTGGAGACCACTCTGTCATGCTGATTGAGCTACAATAGAGAGGTGAAGAAGGTTTCAGAGTGCCTAAGAAAGTCCAGCAATCCTAAAGTGGATTCAGCTGTGGGCACCACCAGGGAAGAGCTGGTTCAGGAATGGCAGCAGGCAGGTGTGAGGGAGGCGAAGACTTTTGGAAGGTTGGCCTGGTGGGTGTCAAGAAGGGCAGCAAAGATGCCAAGAAAAACATCAGGGACAGATTGATATCCTGGGATTGGACTGCTGAGGACTGCTCAACTTAATCCTGATACTCTGTATGTTCAATTCATCATAATAACTATTCATGGTGGCTCTAAAATCCGTACTGACCCCTACTCTCTCTTTTCTGTTTCTTTTTCCGGTTTCTGTGGTGGTGGCCTGCGCCACCTCCACCTACTCAAAGCTTCATGATGCTCCAACAATGATGGATAGATTAAAAGGCAGAAGTCTACGTGACCATCATCATCATCAAGCCCTTCCGTGAGAACCCTAAATCCAAAGAGGACTGTTTCATTTATGTTAGGTAGAATGCCCAGAGGGGACTGGGTGGTCTCATGGTCTGGAATCCCTACAGATTTTATTTTTTTCTCCAGCCGTCTGGAGATTTTTTGTTTTTTCTGTCCCCCCTGGCCATTGGACCTTACTCTTATTCTATGTTAATTAATGTTGATTTATTTTGTTTTCTTATTGTGTCTTTTATTTTTCTATTCTTTATTATGTAAAGCACTTTGAGCTACTGTTTGTATGGAAATGTGCTATGTGTAAATAAATGTTGTTGTTGTCTGATGAATCCCCTTTCTGATTGTTTGGGTCATCCAGAATAAAGAAAAGGTGAGCGGCGCTACCAACAGTCCTGGGTCAGGCCAGCAGTAAAGCATCCTGAGACCATTCATGTCATCCAAGGGAGTGCAGGGCTCACTCACCATTTGGTCTAAGAAGACAGCCATGAATAAAGAATAGGACTTTCTGACACCACTTGGAGCTGAGTAGCACAGAAACCGTGTCTGACAATAGCATTCACACGATTGAGAAGTGAGTGGACTGTGGGTGCGCCAGGCACTTCACGTCTCTGTCGCTCACGTATGTGGATTTCACTTTCACCAAACACCAAATCTTTTAACTCTCACAGATACGCCACTTCATTAGGAAGAAACTCTACTTTTCCCTGATGACAACATGACTTAGACGATCTACAAGTCACCGACTTAAAGTTTAAAGCCGAACAATACATTCGATCTCTTTATACTGTTGCGTTATTTCACCGAGTAATAATTTCCGTTTGTTTGCGCTAATGCGATCTTTAATACCAGTTTTTTGAGACTTTCGAATTTTCATACTTTCATTATCTCTAACCTGCTCTGCCTGTGTATCGTGCCAACGTTTTCGAACCTCTTTATGACGTTCTACTTTCTCATCTACTCTCTGTCTTTTATTTCTGGCCCCGCCCGTGGTTAAATCTCTTGGCACAAAGTCTCGTCTCGCGGGACGGGAAAGCGTCTCCCTGAGAAAGTCACATCTCGTCCCAGGCAGAAAAGTCTCGTCTTGTCCCAGGATTTTTTTTTTTTATTACAATAGAGAGATGTCGCTCAAAGTGCTTTACAGGATGACGAAAGAGAAAAAATACAAAATATAAAAAATAAAATTAGGCAATACTAATTAACATAGCATAAAAGTAAGGTCCGATGGCAAGGGAGGAGTGAAAAAACAAAAACAAAAAAAACTTCCAGTGGGCTGGAGAAAAAAATAAAATCTGCAGGGGTTCTGATGCCACAAGACCACCCAGCCTCCTCTAGGCCTTCTACCTGACATAAATGACCTCAATCAGTCCTCATAGTTTTCAGGGTTCTCATGGAAGAACTTGATAATGATGATGATGGTCATGTTGACTTCTGGCCTTCAATCCATCAATGCAGGGACAGCACGATGCTTTGATAAACTAAAATGAAGCTCCAGTAAGATAGATGGCAGTGCTCTGCTGGCGTGGACACAGTATGGACACCTGCAGGGATCCATGGGATTCGTAGTCCTGAGGGACAATCCTGTCTCGTCTCGCGGGACGTGAAAGCGTCTCCCTGAGAAAGTCACATCTCGTCCCAGGCAAAAAAGTCTCGTCTTGTCCCAGGATTTTTTTTAAATCCAAAGAGGACTGTTTCATTTATGTTAGGTAGAATGCCCAGAGGGGACTGGGTGGTCTCATGGTCTGGAATTATTTTTTCTCCAGCCGTCTGGAGATTTTTTGTTTTTTCTGTCCCCCTGGCCATTGGACCTTACTCTTATTCGATGTTAATTAATGTTGATTTATTTTATTTTCTTATTGTGTCTTTTATTTTTCTATTCTTTATTATGTAAAGCACTTTGAGCTACTGTTTGTATGAAAATGTGCTATAGAAATAAATGTTGTTGTTGTCTGATGAATCCCCTTTCTGATTGTTTGGGGCATCCAGAATAAAGAAAAGGTGAGCGGCGCTACCATCAGTCCTGGGTCAGGCCAGCAGTAAAGCATCCTGAGACCATTCATGTCATCCAATGGAGTGCAGGGCTCACTCACCATTTGGTCTAAGAACACAGCCATGAATAAAGAATGGGACCGAAACATCCTGTGAAAGCAACTTTTGTTAACCCTCCAAGAACAGTTTGGTGACCAACAATGCATGACGGAGCACCGGGCCATAAGGCAAAAGGGAGAACTAAGTGGCTTGGGAAACAAAACATCGAAATTTGGGGTCCATGACCAGGAAACTTGTTGGTCAGTCCTCAAGAGGCGGGTGGACAAACAAAAACCCACCAATTCTAACAAACTCCAAGCATTGATTATGCAAGAATGAGCTGCCATCCGTCAGGATTTGGCCCAGAAGTTGATTGCCAGCCTGCCAGAGCGAGTCACAGAGGTCTTGAAAAAGAAAGAAGGGCCAACACTTCACATATGGACTCTTTGAATAAACTTCATGTCACTGTCACTAAAAGCCTTTGAAACTTCTGAATTTCTTGTAATTCTACTTTAGTATACCATAGAAACATCTGACAAAAAAAATCTAAAAACACTGAAGAAGGAAACTTTGTGAAAACCAACACTTGGGTCACTCTCAAAACTTTTGGCCACGATTGTACACTCGAGTGTCTTTTCCTACTGATGCCAAATTAAACCCATTGAGATTTGAAGTTGTATATCAAGAAAATGGAGGAAGTTCTCTTTGGGGTTTGAATACTTTTTAACAGCTCTGTACATCCAGCCAACATAACAGGACTCGCCTGCAAGGGCACATTAGAAATTGGGATCGACTCCTTTTTCCCATTTTGTCCATCGCCTGGATTTTTTCGTCATTTCTCCTTTGAAACTGCGGCCACGGCGCTCTTTGGTCTCAAACTTGCCAAGCGAAACCTAAAACTTTAACAAGAGTGGGAGTCGGAGGAGCGGGATTAGGAGCTCAGGTTGCCTTTTCAGGGTGGGGGTAGCGATGTGGTGGTCTTTTTTTTTTTTGTTGCTGTTTAAGGAATATTAGTCACATTTGGACATTCAGAAGCACTAGAATCTACAAAAAGAGAGAGAGATACCATCGCCATCTAATTGTCTTGTGATACGTGACCCCTGCTTTGTTTAAGCCCCCTAATACTGACAAAGTGGTTGGAAGATCTCAGGGATTCACTGCTCTATTGACAGACTTCGGCAAGTCTCTAAGCCTCACAAGAATGGGCGGATTTTTGTCTCTACTTAGCTGTCTGTCTCTTTTATACTCTATAATGCAGGCAATAACTAAAACATAGTAAGTAATAAAATAAAAAAAAACTAAATGAACTGAGCCTGGTGTCACAGCAGTTAGCAGTCCTGTGAAATCTCAGCGGGAGCCCTTTCTGGTGTTTGTCATCGTGTCTTCCTCACACTCATCTGGGTCCTCGCTTTGCACTCTCCAGGTGGACTGATGATGGCAACTGGCTCTCAGTGTAAGGGTGTGTGTGTGTGTGTGTGCGCACCTTTGGCTGAATTGGCTTTTTGTGAGGTGCTTGCTGCTCCTTGGAGTAGCCTGGGCTTTCCATGATGTCTGAATGCTGAATGGATGTGAAAGTATGAAGCCAACTTAACAGTCTGTGCACGCTGCACTGGAGGGCATAAGCTGCCAACTGAAACGCGTGCCCTCTATATTGCAAATGTATTCACTTTATACCGAAAAGCGTGCATTCTGTGCTGAAATGTTTAAACTCTGTGATAAAGAATATTCACTTTGAAATGCGTACACCCTTTATTGCAATAAATGGATTGTAAGTGGGGGCGGCACGGTGGCACAGTGGTAGCGCTGCTGCCTCACAGTTAGGAGACCTGGGTTCGCTTCCCAGGTCCTCCCTGCGTGGAGTTTGCATGTTCTCCCCGTGTCTGTGTGGGTTTCCTCCGGGCGCTCCGGTTTCCTCCCACAGTCCAGAGACATGCCGGTTAGGTGGACTGGCAATTCTAAATTGGCCCTAGTGTGTGCTTGGTGTGTTTGTGTGTGGCTCCAGCAGACCCCCGTGACCCTGTGAAAGGATTCAGCAGGATGGAAAATGGATGGATGGATTGTAAGTGTTACAGGGGATCTGAACAATAATGGAAGGGCAACATGAGAAGAGGCAGAATCTGACCCAAGGGGAAAGATTAGCGGAGGGACTGGGGTTGGTTGTTTATCAAGAGCGGTTCCTCCTCTACGCAGTTGGCATGGAGTTTGCATGTTCTCCCTGTGTCTGCGTGGGTTTCCTCCCACAGTCCAAAGACAATGCAGGTTAGGTGCACTGGCGATTCTAAATTGTCCCTAGCGTGTGCTTGGTGTGTGGGTGTGTGCCCTGCCCGGGGTTTGTTTCCTGCCTTGCACCCTGTGTTGGCTGGGATTGGCTCCAGCAGACCCCCATATAGCAGGTTGGATAATGGATGGATGAATGGATGGTTCTTCCTCTAACAACAGCAATATTTATTTTTATAGCACATCCTCTTTAATAAAACCCCTGTGTGCGTCCTAGTGTCCGTGTGTGTCTTCTGGCTCGGCACATGGACGCACACACACTGCTAGAAGCTGGGCGCGCAGTGAATGGCCTATCCAACGCTGCCGCGCACGATGAGCAAATAAAGCACACACACTGGAAGCTGGGCACACAGTGAACAGCCGTGCATGATAAGATATAAAGGACACCATTGCTGGAGAGAGTGCTGATTGGGTAGTCGCGGCAGCGCACATAAAATCCGTTGTTGGGGAGACGCCACACAAAATAATCAGTTGCATGCCCCCACAGATTAAATACTTGCTGGGGAGACGCCACAGGCACGATTATAAGCAGCACGCCACACATTACATCAGTTGCTGGGGACACTCTGCTGATTGCCCACTGTTGTGACAGAAAATTCAAGTCATATTACGGACATCAAAGCCAGTATTACTGTCAGAGAAAATTACAGGCATTTTATGGAAATATAAACCAGTATTATTGCGAGAGAAAATTAAAGACATATTAAAGGATGCATATTACAGCCACATACAATCCAGTATTACTGTCGGAGAAAATATTACGGACGTATCTACTAACAACATGCCACCCAAAAAAAGGACACGTCAAGTAGGACAGTGAAGGAAGTGAGGAGGAAGCTGGGTGGAGAGGAGATTACAGTTTTGAGGTAAAGTCCCTCTGCGAGATGCACGTCTGACCGAGAACAATGTACAGTACAGGGAGAGACTGAACACGTGCGGAAATCACCAGTGTTTACGAACCGGAAGGGAAACTGGCTTGTTTGTCACCCGACTGTGTGGTCGTGAACAGATGAAAATGTTTGACAAACTTTTTGGTCGTAACCCGATTTGTGCGTGTTCCAAGACGTTTGTGACTCGAGGTTCCACCGTATTCGATCTATTTTCACTGTTCCGTTATTTCACAGAGTAATAATTTCCATTTGTTTACGCCAATGTGATCTTTACTATCAGTTTTTTGAGACTTTCGGATTTTCGTACTTCTATTATCTCTAACCTGCCCTGCCTGTGTATCACGCCAACGATTTTGAATTCTTTACGACGTTCTACTTTGTCATCTACTCTTTGTCTTTTATTTCTGACCCCACTTGGAGCTGAGTAGCGCAGAAACCGTGTCTGACAATAGCATTCACACGATTGAGAAGTGAGTGGACTGTGGGTGCGCCAGGCACTTCACGTCTCTGTCGCTCACGTATGTGGATTTCACTTTCACCAAACACCAAATCTTTTAACTCTCACAGATACGCCACTTCATTAGGAAGAAACTCTACTTTTCCCTGATGACAACATGACTTAGACGATCTACAAGTCACCGACTTAAAGTTTAAAGCCGAATCAATACATTCGATCTCTTTATACTGTTGCGTTATTTCACCACGTAATAATTTCCGTTTGTTTGCGCTAATGCGATCTTTAATACCAGTTTTTTGAGACTTTCGAATTTTCATACTTTCATCATCTCTAACCTGCTCTGCCTGTGTATCGTGCCAACGTTTTGAACCTCTTTATGACGTTCTACTTTCTCATCTACTCTCTGTCTTTTATTTCTGGCCCCGCCCGTGGTTAAATCTCTTGGCACAAAGTCTCGTCTCGGACGGGAAAGCGTCTCCCTGAGAAAGTCACATCTCGTCCCAGGCAGAAAAGTCTCGTCTTGTCCCAGGATTTTTTTTTTTTATTACAATAGAGAGATGTCGCTCAAAGTGCTTTACAGGATGACGAAAGAGAAAAAAATACAAAATATAAAAAATAAAATTAGGCAATACTAATTAACATAGCATAAAAGTAAGGTCCGATGGCAAGGGAGGAGTGAAAAAACAAACAAAAAAAAAACTTCCAGTGGGCTGAAGAAAAAAATAAAATCTGCAGGGGTTCTGATGCCACAAGACCACCCAGTCCCCTCTAGGCCTTCTACCTGACATAAATGACCTCAATCAGTCCTCATAGTTTTCAGGGTTCTCATGGAAGAACTTGATGATGATGATGATGGTCATGTTGACTTCTGGCCTTCAATCCATCAATGCAGGGACAGCACAATGCTTTGATTGGGTTGCGCCACCACAGAAAACCGTGGTTAATACGGATTTCGGAGCCACCATGAATGATAATGATAATTCAATGCATATACAGAATATCAGGATTAAACTAAAATGAAGCTCCAGTAAGATAGATGGCAGTGCTCTGCTGGCGTGGACACAGTATGGACACCTGCAGGGATCCATGGGATTCGTAGTCCTGAGGGACAATACTGTGGGGATCCTTGGGAGTCACCAGAGGATGCTGCAGGGAGAAGAACTTCTTGTTTTTTTGGGGGGCTTTTCTATTTCACTCAGAATGGCTTCCATCAGGCTATGCCCTGGCACTGGATGTACTCCTGTGTCCAACATAAATGGAAGCCATTCAGCCTCCTCCAGTAAGTCACAGAGTGTTGTGAACTGGACATTGTGGTGTGGACTGTAAAAAGGTATTTGTGGCATAAAAAACATTTATTTTTTTATTATATTATTTGACCACTCCGGTGGTCTTGGTGTGGTCTTGAGGATTAGTGGCACCCCCTGTCTTTCATAGTGTTCTGTGGAGAAACGTACTGTTTCCTTTATACTGATAAAACCTATTCACTTTATACTTAAACACATACACTGTATTGAAATGTATAGACTCCAAGATCAAACATATTCACTTTATACTGAAATGCTATATTCACTAAATACTAATAAAATATATTCACTTTATACTGTTCATCTATATGCTACATCAATCCCTCTCCCACTTGGACAGAGGCAGTGGTTTCTGGACTTCTCTTGCACCTTCAACACCATCCAACCTCTGCTCCTTAGGGACAAGCTGATAGAGATGGGAGTAGACAGATCTGGCAGAGATGGGAGTAGATTCATACCTGGTGCCATGGATCGTGGACTATCTTACAGACAGACCTCAGTATGTGCGTCTCGGGAACTGCAGGTCTGACATTGTGGTCAGCAACACAGGAATACCGCAGGGGACTGGACTTTCTCCGGTCCTGTTCAATCTATATACATCAGACTTCCAATATGACTCGGAGTCCTGCCACGTGCAAAAGTTCACTGACGGCACTGCTATCGTGGGCTGCATCAGGAGTGGGCAGGAGGAGGAGGATAGGAAACTAATCAAGGACTTTATTAAATGGTGCGACTCAAACCACCTACACCTGAACACCAGCAAAACCAAGGAATTGGTGGATTTTAGGAGGACCAGGCCCCTCATGGACCCTGTGATTATCAGAGGTGACTGTGCAGAGGGTACAGACCAATAAATACCTGGGAGTGCAGCTGGATGATAAATTGGACTGGTCCAATTTGGTCTGCCAATACTGATGCTCTGTGCAAGAGAGGACAGAGCCGACTATACTTCCTTAGAAGGCTGGCGTCCTTCAACATCTGTAATAAGATGCTGCAGATGTTCTACCAGACGGTTGTGGTGAGCACCTTCTTCTACTCTGTGGTGTGCTGGGGAGGCAGCATAAAGAAGAGGGACGTTTCACGTCTGAACAAACTGGTGAGGAAGGCAGGCTCTATTGTAGACACGGAGCTGGACAGTTTGACATCCGTGGCAGAGCGACGGGCGCTGAGCAGACTCCTGTCAATCATGGAGAATCCACTGCACCTACTGAACAGGATCATCTCCAGACAGAGGAGCAGCTTCAGCGACAGACTGCTGTCACCGTCCTGCTCCACTGACAGACAGAGGAGACCCCACACTATGAGACTCTTCAATTCCACCCAGAGGGGTAAACGTTAACATCATACAAAGTTATTGTCTGTTATACCTGCATTGTTATAACTCTTTAATTTAATATTGTTCTTTATCAGTATGCTGCTGCTGGAGTATGTGAATTTCCCCTTGGGATTAATAAAGTATCTATCTATCTATCTATCTATCTATCTATCTATCTATCTATCTATCTATCTATCTATCTATCTATCTATCTATCTGTCTATCTATCTATCTATCTATCTATCTATCTATCTATCTATCTATCTATCTATCTACTGAAAAGCATACACACTGTATTGAAATCTGTGGTGAAATATATTCACCTTTTACTAAAACATCTACACTTTGTATTGAGATGAATAGACCCCATGTTGTAATGCGTTCACTTTATACTGAAACGCATTTACTCTGTACTGAAATGTATAAAGCCTGTGATAAAATGTACTTACTTTAGACTCAAATGTGTACACACTGTATTGAAATATACACATTCTGTGGTGAAATACATTCACCTTTTACTGAAAAACGTACATTCTGTATTGAATGTATAGAACCTGTAATAAAACATTCACTTTAGGCTGAAAAGCATACACTCTGTACTGAAATTCATACACTCTGTGATGAAATAGTAGTAAAAAAATGCATTGCATTTACCATTCCAACAGATGGCGCATCACAAACATCACTGCTTTTACAAATCCCACACCAAATAGTATATAATAGAGACATATTCAATGCATTTACCATTCTAACAGATGGTGCACCAAAAACAATTTTTTACTGGAAACGTTTGGGATGCACCATCTGTTGGAATGACAAATGCAATGGTACACTGTGTTAACACTGAGGTCTATGTCGATTATTTAGATTTCAACCAATCTTAGATAAGCAGCACAGCTTGACGCTTAATGTTCTATTTTGCAGAACGTATGTGGACATTAAGTGGTGTGTACCTGTAAAGTTTAGTCCTAAAATATAATTATAGTATGTTTATCGCAAATTCATGCTCACAACAAGTATTGCTTATAAGTTATTCTATACCTCTGATTACACATCCAAACAAGCTGTTCTGGTTAAAGCATTTAAAAGAGCTTCTCCTTAAACAGAATTGCAGGAATGAGCTGCTAAACACCACACACCTTGATGAGGCCAGCAGCTTTGAAAGGGGGCCATGAGGCTTGAGAGAACAGGAATGGCTAATTGAGGCACATAATACATTGAGGTTCGCAATTGCATACAACATAGCCCCCCAGCCTTGACTTGCTAAGAAGACAAATAATAAAAAAAAAAAGAAACCTATTGTAGGGAAAAAAGTGGAAAGAAATCAGCGCATCCTGGACTTGAACCTAAAAATGTGTGCTTCCCAGGCCAGGAAGGTGTAGTTCCTCTTGCTGAGTGCAGGTGGCGATATCGCAGCACAAGCTCCATGAATCAAATGCATCTTTTAACTTTTACAACACACTGGACAGAAAGCAATTACAAGTGATACACAAAGAAAGCATTCATTCATTCTCCATACCTCTTTACTACAACGGAGGGTCTTAGCAGGTAGGAGTCCACCCTAGCAACACCATCTAAATAGATTAATAGAAAAGGCACTACATGATAGATTGTGGTAGTTCTGCTGCCTCATAGTAAGGAGATGAGGGTTTGTGTCCCAGAAGTTCCCTCCCTCTGTCCCTGTGTCTGGATGGGTTTCATTTGTGTTCTCCACTTTCCTTCAACAGCCGAATGACAGGAATTTTAGACAGATTAGTGGTGGCACATTGGCCTAATGTGTGCGTGCATTCACCCTGTGATGGGATGGCATCTTGTTCAAGGTTTGTTCCTGCCTTGCAACTGCTGATTGCTGGGACTGGCTCCAGCTGCCCCACGATCCTCCTCTTGGTAGATTTATTATCTATCTATCTATCTATCTATCTATCTATCTATCTATCTATCTATCTATCTATCTATCTATCTATCTATCTATCTATCTATCTATCTACAGTATATAGTGCCAGATCTATCTATCTATCTATCTATCTATCTATCTATCTATCTATCTATCTATCTATCTATCTATCTATCTATCTATCTATCTATCTATCAGGAAGGATTGGGGTACCACAGACTACCCCATTTACTAAGGCTACAATTTTTTTTTTTGTTGTTTTTTTTTTGCTGTGTTCTCATGAAAAGAACAGCACGCAGGACTCATTGACACGCGACTGCCTCATTACCAGGCTGGTCACAAAAGACCCTGATGTGCTGGTATTGTACTGTTTAATACTGGATGAGCCAGAAGAGCCAGGTGAGCTGGAGCGTGGATGATGTTATGACACATCTGGTTGGTCAAGTCCTGCTAATTGAGGGCAGAAGTGAAGACATGTTAAGCTGCTGTGTGGCACTCAATTCCTTACCTCCAGTGTACCACTTATATTGGATTGCTGAACAGATGGGTCTGGCCAGGGAACCAGCCACTCAAAGGTCTTCATGATGTGAGATGTCAGTGCCACTGGTCTGTAGTCATCAGGTAAAGAGGTGACTTCTTTCTTTGAACAGAAACAATGCATAATTTTTTCCACAGTAGTGACACTTTCTGGAGCCTTGGGGACAAACTGAACAGTTGACAGAGGACACCACAGAGCTGATCAGCACAGACCTTAAGAACTCTAGATAGATAGAATGGCACTATATAGTAAATAGATAGATAGATAGATAGATAGATAGATAGATAGATAGATAGATAGAAGGGCACTATATAATCGATAGATAGATAGATAGATAGATAGATAGATAGATAGATAGATAGAGGGTGGCATGGTGGCGCAGTGGTAGCGCTGCTGCCTCGCGGTTAGGAGACCCGGGTTCACTTCCCAGGTCCTCCCTGCATGGAGTTTGCATGTTCTCCCCGTGTCTGCGTGGGTTTCCTCCCACAGTCCAAAGACATGGTGGATTGGTGATTCTAAATTGGCCTTGGTGTGTGTGTGTGTCCTGCGGTGGGTTGGCACCCTGCCCAGGATTGGTTCCTGCCTTGTGCCCTGTGTTGGCTGGGATTGGCTCCAGCAGCCCCCCGTGACCCTGTGTTCAGCGGGTTGGATAATGGATGGATAGATAGATTCTTTCATGTTTTGCATACCGTTGCCTGACTCTTAACTGATCACAGCTTTTTCTTTTCTTTGGCCTGACACTAAGCAGCTGACGCCACTCATTTGAGACTTTAATATCATTTTACCTGTGGCTGAAAAAAAAGAAAAAAAATAATAAATGTGAGGTTTCTTTTACAGGTAAGATTACCCAAAGAGGTCTGCATGTTTGGAAATTCCATCCACAAATTCATGAGGGCACGTTGACTGCTGAGATGGCTTGTGCACGTGTGGCTGGCACAGCTTTGTGTGAGAAGTGCAGGTGATGCAGTCTGTCAGAATAGTGAGGCGTGACCACAACAGAAGTCTAAAAGCAGTGCAAGTACCCCTCTTGCCGGGTGAAAAAACTGAATTCCAGAGGAGATCAGCCTTTGTTGGTGGCATGGTGGCACAGTGGTAGCACTGCTGTCTTGAACCTTGAAGACTGAAGTTCATGTCCCAGATGCCCCCATGCATGAAATTCACATATGTTGTTAGGTCACTGGTTCTCAAAATGTGGTCTGGGATGCAGCAGGGGGGTTTCCCCAGGTGAGAGTCAAGAGGTCCTCGGACTGACAATCATCAGGGCAAAGTGACGTTTAAACTGCTCAGATGTCTTAGTCTGTTATGTGCTTGTCTAAGCATTCGCAATCAAGGAGCAGATTCTTAGGACCACTCTAGTAATACTGTGCGGGACCTCCTTTTGCTCTCAGTTCTCGGTAGTCTGGCTTCCACAAGATGTTTGGAGGTTCTGCTTCATACTGACGTGACTGCCTCCGTAATACTGGTGCACAAAAATGTGTTGGTTTTCAGAACCTGCCTGCAGAAGCATTGACTGCAAGATATGCCAAAGCTACGTAAGGAGTCACAACTCGCTGATATCCATCCATCCATCCATCCTCTTCTGCTTATCTGAGATCGGATCGCGGGGGCAGCAGCTTGAGCAGAAATGCCCAGACTTCCCTTTCCCCGGCCACTTCTTCTAGTTCTTCCTGGGGAATCCTGAGGCATTCCCAGGCCAGCCGGAACCCCTCCCAGATGACTGAGCTCCTCACCGTATCTTTAAGGGAAAGCCCAGACACCCTTCGGAGGAAACTCATTTCAGCCCCGTTGAACTCCAACTCGCTGATAACAGCAGATTAATCGCTGGGAAGATTCTAGGCAAGGTGATAAGTGGTGACAATGCGAGTGGCAGTCCATCTGCTGCCATCACATCGTGTGCTTAGGAACCGACATTCACCAGATATACTAGCCGTTACATCCCTCTTTGCTTGGGCTTCTTGTTGCCTTTGATCATCGAACATTCTATACATATCAATCTTAGTTTCCTTTGTCCACAGAATACTGTTCCAGAACTTGATGGGCTTTTATAAAACATTTTCTAGCAAAGTCTAATCTGTCCTTCCTATGCTTGAGTGGTGAACCTTCTGTCTTTACTTTCATGGAGTCTTCTCTTGATTAGAGACATTGGCAATGATGCGTCTAACCCCCCAGAGAGTGGTCTTGGTTTGGGTAAATGTCATGAACTGGTTCTTCTTCACCAAGGACAAATTCTGCAATCACCCAGCACAGTTGTCTTCTGTGGTTGTCCAGGCCTTCTGGTGTTGCTGAGCTGTCCAGTGTGTTCCTTCTCTGTAAGACTCTACCAAATGATTGAGTTGACCACTCCTGGTGATTCTGCTCTCTCTCTAAAGGGTTTGTTTTGTTTTCTCAGCCTAATGATGGCCTATTTTTACTTGCATGGACCTCATAGTGAGAGTTCACAGCGACAGCTAACAAATGCAAACTCCACACTTGGAATCAACTGCAGACCTTCTACCTGCTTAATAGTTAATGAGATAATAAGGGACCGGCGCATACCGGGCTATGGAGTAGCTGGAATGTCCAAATACTTTGGAGCCCCTGGAAATGGGAGGACGATGGATAAATATGACTGTCATTCCTAATGTTTCTGTTAACCCTAATATACAGGAACCTAATCAAGGGTTTTGTTAAATGGTGCAACTCAAACCACCTACAACTGAGCACCAGCAAAACTAAGGAGCTGGTGGTGGATTTTAGGAGGCCCAGGCCCCTCATGGACTCCGTGATCATCAGAGGTGACTGTGCAGAGGGTGCAGACCTATAAATACCTGGGAGTGCAGCTGGATGATAAATTGGACTGGACTGCCAATACTGATGCTCTGTGCAAGAGAGGACAGAGCCGACTATACTTCATTAGAAGGCTGGCGTCCTTCAACATCTACAATAAGATGCTGCAGATGTTCTACCAGACGGTTGTGGTGAGCACCTTCTTCTACATGGTGGTGTGCTGAGGAGTCAGCATAAAGAAGAGGGACGCCTCACGCCTGGACAAACTGGTGAGGAAGGCAGGCTCTGCTGTGTGCCTTTCATATCTATCTATCTATCTATCTATCTATCTATCTATCTATCTATCTATCTATCTATCTATCTATCTATCTATCTATCTATCTATCTATCTATCTATTATATAGTGCCTTATCTATCTATCTATCTATCTATCTATCTATCTATCTATCTATCTATCTATTATATAGTGCCTTATCTATCTATCTATCTATCTATCTATCTATCTATCTATCTATCTATCTATTATATAGTGCCTTATCTATCTATCTATCTATCTATCTATCTATCTATCTATCTATCTATCTATCTATCTATCTATCTATCTATCTATCTATCTATCTATCTATCTATTATATAGTGCCTTATCTATCAATCTATCTATCTATCTTATATATGTTGCCGTATCTATCTATCTATCCATTATATATTGTGCCTTATCAATCAATCAATCAATCAATCAATCAATCAATCAATCAATCAATCTATCTCTATCTATCTATTTTATAGTGCCTTTCATATCTATCTATTATATAGTGCCTTTCATATCTATTTATCCATCTATCTATCTATCTATCTATCTATCTATCTATCTATCTAAACCCTTTTCATTAATGCTGTAAGCCTACACTCCAATCATGTAATGATTTCTTCATTTCATATCCATTGTGGTGGCATGTAGAGCCAAGAATATGGCCAAGAATCTCTGTCCAAATACTTATGGACTGTTTACGCATTTGTGCCATTTGATAAACCTGCACTCTTTTCCAGTTTTGGTTCCACTCTACACCCAATGCTGTCAGGTCAGGCAGCAGATCCCCACAACTCGGATTTGCACTGACTCAAGTTCAGTAATCGATAGGTAATTGAATGGACCAACTGCTTTTCAGAAAATCTGCCGAGCGGCCAGCATGGCAGAGTGGCATCATGCAGCACACAGAAGTGCTGGGATTCCAAGGGGCAGGTGAGGTTCAGTGCACACACCTATGGGAGTGTAAAGCAGTGTGCTGGTGCAGAGTTGTGTGATCGCCTCTTGCCTTTCCTGATTCTAAAACGAACACTCACTCCTTTGACATTTGAAACGCTTGGCAGCTCCAAGGCCGCATTGGGCTCAACATGCATGTACAGCAATGGACATACCTGTAGCTTGCGAAACCCAAAAAGTCAATTTTACAAGAATCTCCTTTGACAATGTTAAGCATTCAATTCAATGGTGAGATAGGAAAGAAAAGCAGATGTTGCGAACAATATAACAAGACTCTGTGCGAGAGAAGTGGAATGACAGGATCTTCTGTGGCAGGCGGTAATACACCCAGGATCAAGTGGGATTAGCTGTTCTGATTTTAAAAATTCAAATCAATTCCAAACCCTCAGATGCAGTAGTCTTTATGAATAAAAGAAAAATAAATAAATAAATCAAAAATTCAGCTCAAGAAATAAAAAATTCCATAAGTTTGTTTCATAAGGCAAAAGGCACACATGGTGGCACAGCACTTAACCCTGCTGTCTCACAGCTTCATAGTCTTGTGTTCAAATCTGCAAGACTGTCCTCCTCTGGAAACTCCGGTTTGGTGACTCTGAATTTGACTGTCACGCTTGGTGTGTGTGCGTGTGTGTGCATGTGTGAGTATTTCTGCATGTGTGTGTCTGTGTGTTTTCTACCTGATTCTACCGTGGATTCGGAAAGTTGTCAAACCCCTTCACTATCTACACACTTTATTGTGTTGTACATTTCATTCTAAATGGATAAAGTTGACATTTTTGCCCATCAATCTACACTTGATGACCCATAATGAGAAAGACAAAATGTGTTTTCAGAAAGGATTGCAGATTTATTATAAAGCATAAAATGAAATCTCTCATTCTTAGAAATAGTCAGACCCTTAATGCAGTACTTTGCAGAAGCCTCTTAGACAGCAATTCCTGCTTCGAGTCTTCTTAGGTGAGTTTCTGCAAGCTTTGCACACCTGGATATGGGCAGATGGGAAACGTCTGTGACCCGCCATCTTCAGGTCTCTCCACACATGTCTTATGGGGTTTAAGACTGGGCTTTAGCTGGGCCTCTCAAGGACACCTTTCTATCTATCTATCTATCTATCTATCTATCTATCTATCTATCTATCTATCTATCTATCTATCTATCTATCTATCTATCTATCTATCTACCAAGAGCAGGATCGTGGGGCAGCTGGAGCCAATCCCAGCAATCATCAGTTGCAAGGCAGGAACAAATCTTTAACAGGATGCCAGCCCATCACAGGGTGAATGCACACACACATTAGGCCAATGTACCACCACAAATACTGTCTAGCCTTCCTGTCATTCGGCTGTTGAAGGAAAGTGGAGCACCAGGATGAATCCCATCCAGAGTTCTTAAGGTCGGTGCTCATCAACTCTGTGGTGTCCTTTGTCACCTGTTCAGTTTGTCCCCAAGGCTCCAGAAAGTGTCACTGCTGTGGAAAACATTATGCATCGTTCCTGTTCCAAAATAAGAAGTCACCTCTTCACCTGATGACTACAGACCAGTGGCACTGACATCTCACATCATGAAGACCTTTGAGAGGCTGGTTCCCTGGCCAGACCCATCTGTTCAGCAGTCCAATATAAGTGGTACACTGGAGGTAAGGAATTGAGTGCCACACAGCAGCTTAACATGTCTTCATTTCTGCCCTCAATTAGCAAGACTTGACCAACCAGATGTGTCATAACATCATCCACGCTCCTGCTCACCTGGCTCTTCTGGCTCATCCAGTATTAAACAGTACAATACCAGCACATCAGGGTCTGTTGTGATCAGCCTGGGAATGAAGCAGTCGTGTGTCAATGAGTCCTGCGTGCTGTTCTTTTCATGAGAACAGGGCAAAAAAAAACAACAAAAAAATTGTAGCCTTAGTAAATGGGGTAGTCTGTGGTACCCCAATCCTTCCTGATAGATAGATAGATAGATAGATAGAGATAGATAGATAGATAGAGATAGATAGATAGATAGATCTGGCACTATATACTGTAGATAGATAGATAGATAGATAGATAGATAGATAGATAGATAGATAGATAGATAGATAGATAGATAGATATTTAATACATTTATCATCAGATTTATTATCTATCTATCTATCTATCTATCTATCTATCTATCTATCTATCTATCTATCTATCTATCAAGAGGAGGATCGTGGGGCAGCTGGAGCCAGTCCCAGCAATCAGCAGTTGCAAGGCAGGAACAAACCTTGAACAGGATGCCATCCCATCACAGGGTGAATGCACACACACATTAGGCCAATGTGCCACCACTAATCTGTCTAAAATTCCTGTCATTCGGGCTGTTGAAGGAAAGTGGAGAACCCAAATGAAACCCATCCAGACACAGGGACACAGGGAGAACAAGCAAAGTGCATGCAGAGGACACCTGGGACACAAACCCTCATCTCCTTACTATGAGGCAGCAGAACTACCACAATCTATCATGTAGTGCCTTTTCTATTAATCTATTTAGATGGTGTTGTTAGGGTGGGCTCCTGCCTGCTAAACCCTCCGTTGTAGTAAAGAGGTATGGAGAATGAATGAATGCTTTCTTTGTGTATCACTTGTAATTGCTTTCTGTCCAGTGTGTTGTAAAAGTTAAAAGATGCATTTGATTCATGGAGCTTGTGCTGCGATATCGCCACCTGCACTCAGCAAGAGGAACAGCACCTTCCTGGCCTGGAAAGCACAAATTTTTAGGTTCAAGTCCAGGATGCGCTGATTTCTTTCCACTTTTTTCCCTACAATGGGTTTCTTTTTTTTTTTTTTTATTTGTCTTCTTAGCAAGTCAAGGTGGGGGGGCTATGTTCTATGCATTTGCGAACCTCAATGTATTATGTGCCTCAATTAGCCATTCCTGTTCTCTCAAGCCTCATGGCCCCCTTTCAAAGCTGCTGGCCTCATCGAGGTGTGTGGTGTTTAGCAGCTCATTCCTGACATTCTCTTTAAGGAGAAGCTCTTTTAAATGCTTTAACCAGAACAGCTTGCTTGGATGTGTAATCAGAGGTATAATGAACACTTGTTGTGAAAATGAATTTTTGATAAACATACTGCAATTATATTTTAGGACTAAACTTTACAGGTACACACCACTTAATGTCCACATACGTTCTGCAAAATAGAACATTAACCGACAAGCTGTGCTACCCACCTAAGACTGGTTGAAATCTAACTAATTGTCATAGACCTCAGCATTAATATTTGCCATGTACCATTTATTGGAATGTATTTTGTAATGCATGTAGTAATAGAGTGCATTGCAGTTGTCATTCCAACAGATGGCGCATCACAAACGTTTCCAGTAAAAAATTGTTTGTGATGTGCCATCTGTTGGAATGATAAATACAATGCATATGTATCTGTTATATACCATTTGGTGTGGGATTCGTAAAAGCAATGATGTTTGTGATGTGCCATCTGTTGAAATGGTAAATGCAATTGCAATGCATTTTATTACTACTATTTCACCTCAGAGTGTATACATTTCAGTACAGAGTGTACGCTTTCCAGTATAAAGTGAATGTTTTATCAGAGGTTCTATACATTCAATACAGAATGTACGTTTTTCAGTAAAAGGTGAATGTATTTCACCACAGAATGTGTATATTTCAATACAGTGTGTACACATTTGAGTCTAAAGTGAGTACATTTTATCACAGGCTTTATACATCTCAGTACAGAGTGGATACGTTTCAGTATAAAGTGAACTCATTTCAACATGGAGACTATTCATCTCAATACAAAGTGTAAATGTTTCAGTAAAAGGTGAATATATTTCACCACAGAGTCTGTACATTTAAATACAGTGTGTATGCTTTTCAGTATAAAGTGAATAGGTTTTATCAGTATAAAGGAAATACAGTACGTTTCTCCACAGAATGATATGAAAGACAGGGGGTGCCACTGAGCCCCAAAACCACTTCTATCTATAGTGCCTTTCCTATCTATCTATCTATCTATCTATCTATCTATCTATCTATCTATCTATCTATCTATCTATCTATTATATAGTGCCTTTCCTATCCTATCTATCTATCTATCTATCTATCTATTATATAGTGACTTTCATATCTATCTATCTATCTATCTATCTATCTTGTCTTGCTGTTTCTCTGTGTGTCGATTGCTTTGGTCTGGAGTGGAAATGGCCTTTGTGCTAGCAGGAGAGTGAGTTGAGTTTAGCTTTTTCTTTTTTCTCTTTTATTTCTTTTTTCTAGTCATTTCTCTTAATTCTTTGCTGTGTTATTTATATATAGTCATTATTTCAAGTTTATTTAGTGTTTTTTTTTTAAAGAAGTGGCTAGGATGGCTGTGTCCCGAGGGATACAGCCAGGCCTTTTGCCACATGGCTTCGAAAAACTTAGCAGAAGAAATGGCATCAAATTGACTGTTGATCCAGTAGTTTCAGTAGAGAAGTGTGTTACTGAAATTGGAAAAATAATTGGATGTAAAAACATTATTTCTGCTTCAAGAATGAATAAGGCTGTCGTGATATTTCTAAATGAAGAGGCCTTAGTTCACCAACTGGTTCAGGAAGGCCTAGTCATTAATGGAACCCTCATTTCTGTTTTGCCGCTTTCAACTCCTGCAAAGAGGATTATAATCTCTAATATTCCTCCTTTCTTGAAGAATGAACTGCTACGTACTGAATTGAGAAGGTATGGCGAGATTATTTCTGACATTACTATGATTCCTTTGGGGTGTAAACAGCCAGAATTAAAACATGTGGTCTCATTTAGGAGACAGGTTTTTATGCTCCTCAACAGAGGTTACAATGAGTTAGATGTTGCTCTGAAATTCAAAGTAGATGGATGTGATTATATTGTGTTTATATCTTCTGATTCAATGAAATGTTTTAAATGTGGCCGTGCAGGGCACAAAGCAGTTGACTGTAAAAGAGCTGATTGTAGTCATGCTATGGGTGGAAACACAAATGCAGTGAGCGAGTCAGATGTAGAGGATGAGTCTGAAGACTCCGACTCCGATGCTGAAGATCAGCAGATTGTTGTCTGTGAGGTATCCACAGGTACTCTTAGCTCGACTGTAGGAAGTTCTGATAATCAGATACCCAGTTGTAGCTCCACAGTTGAAAGGAGTGAAATAAAGAAAGCTGAGACAAAAATGCCTGAAGTGGATGGATCGGCCGAGGCCGAGTTGAAGTCCTCTACTGTGAATATAAATCAGGATGAAGAAAAGGGCCAAGCTAAGACCGAGGTTATGCAGCCTGTCATTGAAACGACACCAACTGAGGTGGATGACATTGAAGGTCTGAATGCTGCTGCTGCTACCTGTGAGCCATCTAAGGTGGATGAGCAGGCCGAGGCCAGTCCTGAGTCCACAGTCCACAGTGAAACTGCTTGCCCTCTCTTAAATGTCAAAGCTGTGGCAGAAACTGAACCAGGCACTAATTCAGGCAGTGCAGTTAGGGAAGAAAAAGCTGGAATTGTTGAGGAAATGAATGTTGAAGAAGAATGGACGACACTCCCCAGAAAGAGGAAAGAAACCTCAGACGGTGGAGTAGGAGCCAAGAGAAGTAACAAAATGAACCTGACAGAGGGGGCTGACGTGTCTTTAAAGAATCGTCTTCTAAGTACCAGAGAGGTGACAATTAGCCCAGAGTGTGAGGGGAGTCAGCAGGGTGGTGAGGACAGTGACTCTTGTATGTCAAGTGACAATTTAACTGGCACTCTTGGAAAACGGAGTACAGCACTGAAAGCATTCTGAGCTTTCTGGATTTTCTTGAAGGCAAAAGGAAGGTGAATGTTGTAGAACATTTTCCTGACCTGGAACTTTTGGTTTCAGCCAAGCGAGTTATGCGCAATGCTGTTCCTTTGGGAATGGAAAGAAAAGAATTTAATCGTTAAAGAATGTTATCAGTAAAGTTAGAAAGTCTCTCACCTCCAGCACATAATGGCTCCACACCAGCTCCTCTCTTTTTCATTAGTTAAAGTTCTTCTTGTCATTGCTGCTCCGTTTCTTTTCTTTCTAATGCCTGTTTTCTCTTTGGGCTCTTTGACCGTTAACGGCTGCAGAGACTCCTTAAAGAGAGCCGTACTTTTCAATATTTGGAACAGAAAAAACTAGATGTTACTTTTCTTCAAGAAACTCATACTGACCCAATGAATGAGTCGGAGTGGCAGAGGGACTGGAGTGGGACATCGATTCTGAGCCACGGCTCCAGTGCCAGCGCAGGGGTGGCAGTGCTCTTCAGTAAGGCGTTTCTCCCGGAGTCCATTGACTGTTTTGAGCAAATTAAAGGTCGTCTCATGAAGGTCGTTTGCGTATTCAGGGGAAAAACATTATTTTCTTAAATGTCTACGCTCCAAATGAAGGCAAAGAGAGAATTTCTTTTTTTCTTTTGTTAAAAGACGTGCTAGCTGAGTGCAGTTCAGAGGACGTTGTGTTCTTAGCTGGCGATTTTAATTGCACTGAAAATGCAGAGATGGACAGGAATGGAGCTGAGCCTCACCCGGGTCAGTCAAGGTGTTGCAGTCGGTCCTTCATCAGCAAGAACTTGTGGATGTGTGGAGAGAGTCGAACCCAATGGCGAGACAGTACACATGGCTCAAGGCCTCCAGTGGCATGTTATCCATGGCAAGGCTGGACAGGATTTATACGTTACGGCACAATCTGAACCTCATTTTGGGCTCTTGTCTTCTGCCCACAGGGTTTTCAGACCATAGTTTAGCTCTCACTCGTTTCTCTTTGGGGTCTGAGCGTAATTTTAAATCATTCTGGCACTTTAATACTAAACTTCTTAAAGACTCTCTATTTCTTCAACACTTTCGTCTCTTTTGGGACAAATGGAGACTCAGCAAAAATGAATTCTCATCTCTGAAGCAATGGTGGGACGTCTCCAAGGTCCAAATTAAACTCTTTTGCCAGTTTTATTCTGAACATTCTTCTAGAAAGGTCACCATGGCCATTAAAGAACTGGAAGAGGACATTGGGATAATTCAAACCAAACTGGAAACCGGTTTTAATGCCAATTTGCTTGAGTCTCTAAAAGACAAAAAAGATTCTCTGAGGTCCCTGCTGGATGAACAGGTGAAGGGCGCCATTGTCAGGGGGAGATTCCAGAATATTTCCCAAATAGACGCCCCTACGCAGTTTTCTTTTCATTGGAGAAGAAGGTTGCTCAGGCAAAAATCATTCACTGTCTGAAAACTGCAGATGGGACTGAAATGACGGAGACCGAGGAGATCCGGAATTTGCCTTCAAATTTTACAAAGACTTATTCTCTGCAGAAACAGTGGACTTGTCTTCAAATACAGAAATTTTCTTTAATGACCTACCACAGCTGACTCCATCCACCAAGGAAGAGCTCGACCTGCCACTATCACTGGAGGAGCTCACTAGAGCTCTTGGGAGTTTAAATCAGAACAAAGCCCCTGGGATCGATGGACTTCCCGTCGAATTCTACAAGTCCTTTTGGGATATCATGGGTAAGGACTTCCTGACTGTGTTTGTGGAGAGCATCAGGGATAAAGAACTTCCTGTGAGTTGTCGGAGAGCAGTTTTGACTCTTTTACCTAAAAAAGGGGATCTCTGCAACATTAAAACTGGCGACGGTCAGCCTGCTCTGCTCAGACTATAAAATCTTTTCTAAAGCGCTGGCTCTTCGTCTGAGGACTGTCATGAACTGCTTGGTGGCCTTGATCAGTCATACTGTGTCCCTGAACGATGTATTTTTGATAACATTTTCTTTGTGCGGGATTTGGTATCTGCCTCTGAGATTTTTGGTTTTAAGGCGGGTCTCATCTCACTGGATCAAGAGAAGGCCTTTGACGGGTAGACCACCAGTATTTATTTACAGTTCTAAAGAGGTTTGGTTTTGGTGAGACCTTTCTAGGATATATTAAATTAATGTACACGAATGTGTTTAGTGTTTTAAAAATTAATGGAGGGTTGGGAGCCCCATTTTCTGTTACAAGGGGCATTCGTCAGGGGTGTGCACTCTCCGGTATGCTATACTCGCTGTCCATAGAGCCCCTGCTCCACAGACTTCGCCAATGTCTTCACGGCCTGTCATTGCCTGTGTGTCCCACTGCATCTTTTAAGGTGGTGGCATATGCTGACGATGTCACAGTTGTCATCACTGAACCTGATGATGTTGTCCTGCTGCAGGACTGTTTACAGGTGTTTCAAACGGTGTCATCTGCCAGGGTCAACTGGTCCAAATGTAATGCCTTTCTGATGGGCAACTGGGACTGTCCTCCCCCAAACCTCCCAAGTGGTCTAACATGGAACTCTAAGGTATTTAAACATCTGGGAATTTACATTGGGAAGTCTGGAGCCACAGCTGATAACTGGGAGGGCTTAATTGATCAAATTCAGGGGAGACTGAAGAAATGGAAATGGGTGGTCGCCAAGCTCTCTTTTCGGGGAGGGTGCTATTATTAATAATTTAATTGCTTCAATGCTTTGGCATAAATTTAGGTGTGCAGATCCTCCAGTTTGGCTTTAAAAGAAATTCAGGGGATATTACTAGATTTTTTGGGACAAACTTCATTGGGTTAAACGCAGTGTGATACATCTGCCTGTGGATGAAGGTGGTCAGGGCTTGGTGGACATTCTGAGTAGAATTGAAGCTTTTAGGCTGACAGATTTACAGCGTCTCTTGTATGCCCCTCAGCCTTTACTGTGGAGGAGTTTAGCATTCGCTTTTTTTCACAGGGTCGGAAATCTCAATTTTGATTGGCAACTCCTTTTCATTGATATCAAGCGATTGGCGCTATCTGTGCTGCCCACCTTTTACGCAACATGTTATTGATTTGGCACACCAAAACAAACAGAGTGGGAATTAATGTGGAGTCAGTCTTCTGGTTACTTGAAGAACCGGTAATATGGAATCCAGTCTTGGAGTTTGACTCGGTTAGTTTAAACTCACTGCTAATGAACAAAGGCTTTACCAAAGTAGCCAACTTTATTGATCCAGTCAGCAACCAGTGGAAGTCTGGGGCAGCTGTGGCACATGAGCTCGGGATTAGGTCTGTCCGTCTTGGGGGGTCGATAATCAACAAACTTAAAGTCTCTTTAGTGCAATTGGGTGCAGGTCCTCTGTGTGAGGATTATATCTCTGGAGATCTTATAAAGAGGCAGAACCTCCTGAATGTATCATTACAATTAAACCAAATGTAAAAGATTTTATCAGTTCTAATAACTCCATTTTAACAATTAATCACATAAATGGAATTTCTTTCCAAAATTTGTCAAAAAAAGAATTGTATGACTGGTGTCTTAAAGTGTCCCATTTTATGTATTTGAAAGACATGACTGATACCCTGTGGAGGAACACTCTGTGTCTGCATGACACGACATCTCCAGCATGGAGGACTTTATATAAACCGCCAATTGAGAAAAGAGTTGGGGACCTGCAGTGGAGGATCTACATGGAGCAATAGCCACCAATTCATTTTTAAAAACCATTGGTGCCAGCACAACAGATCAGTGTCCATTCTGCCTTCAGAAAGAAACAATTTATCATTTATTTCTGTATTGTACCAGATTACAACCACTGCTGCATTTTCTTGATTTATTGTTCAAGGATTTGGGAATTATATTTAATAACCTCATTTATATTTTTGGAATGTCTGTGTCAAAACTTTGTAAAGACAATGTTTACTTGGCAATTTTTGTTAGGCCAGGCCAAGATGGCAACGTTAAAACGAGAAGAAATAGAGATAAAGATCAGAAAACTACTGATGCTCTGTTAATGTTTAAGGTCCTCCTTCAAAGAGATTGAGAATCGAATTTGAATATTTTAAACTTATTAATCAATTAGATATATTTAGAGAAATTTGGGCTGTAAATGATGTTTTATGCTCCTTGGAAGATGAATGTCTAGTCTTAAAGTATGAGTAGGAAAACTGTTATTAAATGTTGTTTAATTTTGACTGTTAATTTAAATGCAATTATGTTATAATTGTTAATAAAGGTCTGTTTAAAATTAAAATTATTGTATCTTTCCTATCTTATCTATCTATCTATATATCTATCTATCTATCTATCTATCTATCTATCTATTATATCTATATCTATATCTATCTATCTATCTATATATCTATCTATCTATCTATTATATAGTGCTATCTATCTATCTATCTATCTATCTATCTATCTATCTATCTATCTATCTATCTATCTATCTATCTATCTATCATATTGTGCCTTTCCTTTCTTATCTATCTATCTATCTATCTATCTGTTCTGCACAATCCCCCAAACCCTAACCCCACACACACAAAAGGAGCGTCTACAGTACAAACTCCACATAGATGGTGGCCACTAGCTGAGATTTGTACCCTGAATCCCACTGCACCGCTCCCTGTATTCCCACATGTATTCCATGTCAAACTCCGTTAATCCCACTCAGGTTTGCGGGGGGCCAGAACCTACAGTGTGCTGAGAGCACCAGAAGCCAACCCTAACAGGATACCAATATAAAGATATCATTGACGCTAACATTCATGTTTTGGAGACAAATAAGAGTAACGAATGAAGACCACACTAATGTGCGCTGAGTGAACACGGCACTCTGGAAATGAGAAAGTCAAGCAGCTGCCAAGCCCTCCAGTGAGCAGAGGCTGTGCCCCTGCCTGCATGCCCCAGAATTTGGCTGCTGAAGAAACCAAATGGACGTCCGGCGGCAGCCAGCGTGTGAAATGTATGGCAGGTGTCGTTGAGATGATGTAAAGAGCAGCAAAAGAAGAAGAAAAAGGGCAAAGCCATTAATATTTTACATGAATTGCTCCTTTGAAGTGATTGTTTAGGCTGACATCTCTTCTCCTGTTCAGCTCTATCAAGTAGGACTCTTGCTGTCAGTTTTGCCCACAAGCACATTCAGAAGAGTCTGCCACATGCCAGCAACGTGTTAGTCATTCCCTTGAAGCTGTCGGTGCTGCTGGGAGAAATGAGCAAATGCTGGAAAAGAGTCTTTGGAGTCTAAATCCTACCCAGAAACGAGGCCGGTGCCCCCATTGTGACTCACCTGCCGTCCTGGTTTAGCACTGACAGGCTTGACAGGGGCAGAAATGTGGGAAACAAAAAGGATCCAAGAATCAGGTTATGGTGTTGATCGCCGAAGGCCAAATGAAACAATTACAGCCTCTGAAACGCTAGGCCGAGGTAAACGAGCATATAATTATCGTTAAAAAAGAGCCATCTTGTTTAAAGATACCCCTGTAATTACATGAAGCAGAACCGAAGATAAAGAACCAATAAAAAAAAAAAAACGAAGCATCCCGGTGCGTTCCTCGCAGCGTTAAAGTCTGATAGGTCTATTAAGGTGGTTAGTGCTGTGGCCTCAAGGTCACATCCCGGCAGTGGCATCCACCAAGACCCCCTACAGACCCCCTCAGGTGACTTGATGAATCGACCTCCTCATCAGGGAGCTGATCGTACTTCAGACCAGGCAGGGTGCGGACCAAGGGCCATTTTGTTCGGTGCACCAATCCCCAGCAGGTTGTGCAGACACTTGATCATTTCATCAAGTGGTGGAAGGATTGAATTCATCCTACCCATCCCATCGTTTCATTGACCCGGGGTGGGGAGGAGGTTAAGTCCCCCCTTGGTGATTTCAGCCTGAAATGTTGCACTTTGTGGACAGTCATTTGGGTAACACCCTAATCACATGTTCACTTTTTGTTGGTTTTGGGTGTGATTGTGCCATTTGATGGGCTGGCACCTTTGCCTACCTTTATAGGCTCTCATTCACAGCCTTTATGCTCACAGAGCATAACTATGATATTATAGCAATAACGGAAACCTGGCTAAATAACAAAGATGGGGATGAATGTAACATAGAGGGATACACATTTTTTAGGAAGGATAGACAGAACAGAAAATTAGGTGGGGTTGCTGTTTGTGCCAAACAGGATTTTAATGTAAGTCATCTTCAGTTGGATGATGAGCCCCATCTTAGTGAGGACGTGTGGTTTCGCCTGGAAAATATTAGGGAAAGAAGTCTTACTTTAGGAGTGTGTTATAGACCACCCAAATCAGACAGTAACTTCAACACACATCTTTTTAGTAATATCAAAAAGGCAAGTTTACAGGGGGATATTATAGTCATGGGGGACTTTAATTATCCAAGTATTAACTGGGATAACCTTGCAGATGGAGGAGCACAGGAGTTTTTAGAAGTAATCAGCGACTATTTTGTAACACAGCATGTTAGAGCACCAACACTGGGTGAAGTCTCTCTGGATTTAGTATTTTGTAATAATCAGGATATAATCGAGGGTGTAGAGGTGATTGAACCACTAGGGCCAGGTGACCATAATCAATCAATCAATTAATCAGCATTTATTTATATAGCACATATTCATACAAAAAAATGTAGCTCAAAGTGCTTTACAAAATGAATAGAGAAATAGAAGACACAATAAAAAATAAACATAAGTCAACATTAATTAACATAGAATAAGAGTAAGGTCCGATGACCAGGGTGGACAGAAAAAACAAAAAAAAACTCCAAAGGCTGGAGAAAAAAATAAAATCTGTAGGGGTTCCAGACCAAGAGACCACCCAGTCCCCTCTGGGCAATCTACCTAACATAAGTCAAACAGTCCTCTTTGTATTTAGGGTTTTCATGGAAGGACCTATTGATGATGGTCACGTAGACTTCTGGCTTTTAGTCCATCAATGTTGGAGCATCATGATGCTTTGAGTAGGTGGTGGTGGCGCAGGCCGCCACCACAAAGAAACCGGAAAAAGAAACAGAAGAGAATACAATTCTCAGTATTTTATAAGAGTGCAGACGCAAAGACTAAAACTGTTAAGTTGAACTTTGGGTAGGGCTAATTTTGAGCAGATGTGACAAAGTCTAAGTAGGATAGACTGGGATAAGCTTTTAAATGTGGAGACAGTCGAGGAGCTGTGGAACAGGTTTAAAATGTGTTACATGTAATGCCGGACAGATACAGACCTAAATTTGGAATTAATAGGAAACTAAAAAAAACTCCACGGTGGATTAGTAAAGATTTTAAAAAGTTGCAAAGGAAAAAACAACTTCATAATAATAGGAATAGGAATAGTAAAGGGGAATTAAAAGATACAGACAGTGAAATAGCAGATGCCCTAAACTTACATTTTCCTGAGGTGTTCACATGTGAGCAAATGGATAACCTCAGAGCAGTAACAGGGACTACTAAGGAGGTACTGAGGGATTTAGAAATCGTACAGAGAGAAGAGCTCCTCAGATTAAATAAGACGAAATCAAACAAATCACCAGGACCAGATAATATTTATCCTCGTGTTCTTAAGGAGACTAGCGAGTACACATATAAACCCTTGACACATATTGTTAGGAAGTCACTGAGCACAGGAGAGATTCTGAAGGACTGGAAAATGGCGAATATCATCCCATTATATAAAAAGGGTGTTAAGAGTGGTGGCCAGCAGGGGTCAGTGTTAGGGCCGCTGCTATTTTTAATATATATAAATGATTTAGACAGGAATATAAGTAACAAGCCGGTTAAGTTTGCAGATGATACCAAGATAGGTGGCTTTGCAGATAATTTGGAATCTGTTATATCATTACAGAAGGACTTGGATAGCAGACAGGTGTGAGCAGATTTGTGGCAGATTAAATTTTATGTCAGTAAATATAAAGAGTTACACATAGGAAGTAAAAATGTGAGGTTTGAATACACAATGGGCGATCGGAAAATCGAGAGTAAATCTTATGAGAAGGATCTTATTTAGGAGTCATAGTGGACTCTAAGCTATCAACTTCCCAACAGTGTTCAGAAGCCATTAAGAAGGCTAACAGAATGTCAGGTTATATAGCGCCTTGATGTGTGCAGTACAAGTCACAGGAGGTTCTGCTCAAGCTTTATAACACACTGGTGAGGCCTCATCTGGAGTACTGGGTGCAGTTTTGGTCTCCAGGCTACAAAAAGGACATAACAGCACTAGAGAAGGTCCAGAGAAGAGCAACTAGGCTGATTGAGGGGCTACAGGGGTTGAGTTATGAGGAAAGATTAAAAGAGCTGAGCCTTTACAGTTTAAGAAAAAGAAGATTAAGAGGAGACCTGACTGAAGTGTTTAAAATTATGAAGGGAATTAGTCCAGTAGATCGAGACTGTTATTTTAAAATTAGTTCATCAAGAACCCGGTTGGAAATCTATTAAGGGTAAATTTCACACAACCATTAGGAAGTTTTTCTTTACACAAAGAACGATAGACACTTGGAATAAGCTACCAAGTGGTGTGGTAGACGTTAGGGACTTTCAAAACTTGACTTGATGTTTTCTTGGAACAAATAAGTGGATAGGACTGGCGAGCTTTGTTGGGCTGAATGGCCTGTTCTCGTCCAGAGTGTTCTAATGTTCTAATGTTTTGAAAAATAATGAGCACATTTAGAAAATGGATGAATGATTACATGAATTAATGAATGAATGACTTTTCATGTGGAAATGTCTTAAGTTTCATGCACATTGCTACTGGGAGGTTAAATTTCTTGTCAATATTGTGAATAAATTTGACAAAGGATGAACACGTGAATGAATGAATGTCTAGTGACGCCACATGTGGGAAATATATATTGTCACACACGAGGGTTTAGGGAGCAGCAAAAGGACCCGATGAGCCTTGCGAAACCTCAAGGCAGGGGACTGCGACAGTGTGCTCTCTCTTTATTTCAACAGGAAAGACGAGCAACAAAAGAACATGGCACCTTGAATTCGTCCCCAAAACCCTATCCAGATGTCCAGGACGCTTCTGGGTTCCTTAGTCACTTCCGGGACCCCTTGCTGATGATGTCACTACCTTCCCAAGATCCTTCGCCTCATCTTTTACCCAGCATTCCTACTTCCGTTCCTACCTCATAAAATGACTGTGTTTTTCCCATCTGGTCGTCACTTGTGTAACTCGTAATCTGACTGTAACTTGTATTTTGTATTTGATTGTGCTCTACAGTATAGGGGGACGGAATCCCCAACCCTTAAAAATGGTATTTTGTGTTTTCTTTACAATATATATTATATATATATATGCTGGGGGCTTATACCTCCTGCTTGCTTCACCTGCCAGACCCCAAACCCCAGCATACGCTACACGTCAGCAATTTTGTGTCTCTGCTGCTCGTGTTGTTAAGAGTGGGGCTGAACGCACCCCAAGGAGATGCAGTCGCTCCTCTGAAACCCCCTCTTAAATGGTGATACAATGGGAAACAAATAGTTTTTTTGTTTTTACCTCCTCTTTGCTTGATCAGCTGCTGGCTTGCTGCTGCTGCTGATGCCATGCCACATGATCTGCATCTCGTGTGGCTCTTCGAACATTTAAAAGCCTGTACAGCAGCTGTCCTACTCTTTGTCTTTTATTTCCGGCCCCGGGCCTGGTTAAATCTTTTGGCACAAAGTCTCGTCTTGCGGGATGTGAGTTCTTGATATTTTTTAGCTTATAATTTAAAAACGGAATAAGAATCTGAAAATCTAACAACATCACATTAAAGTTTGATAAATTCAGAAAGAATGATACCAAACATATATACTCAGCAAAAAAAGAAACGTCCCTTTTTCAGGACTGTGTATTTCAACAATAATGTTTTCAAAATCCAAATAACTTTACAGATCTTCATTGTAAAGGGTTTAAACAATGTTTTCCATGCATGTTCAATTAACCATAATCAATTAATTAACATGCACCTGTGGAATGGTCGTTAAGACCGTCACAGCTTACAGAAAGTAGGCATTTAAGGTCACAGTTCTAAAAACGCAGGACACTAAAGAGACTTGTCTACCGACTGTGAAAGATGCCCAGGGTCCCTGCTCATCTGCGTGAACGTGCATTAGGCCTGCTGCAGGGAGGCATGAGGACTGCTGAATAAATTGTCATGTCCGCACTGTGAGACGCCTAAGACAGCACTACAGGGAGACAGGAAGGACAGCTGATCATCCTCGCAGTGGAAGACCACGTGTAACAACACCTGCACAGGATCGGTACATCCGAATATCACACCTGCGTGACAGGTACAGGATGGCCACAACAACTGCCCGAGTCACACCAGGAACACACAATCCCTCCATCAGTGCTCAGACTGTCCGCAATAGGCTGAGAGAGGCTGGACTGAGGGCTTGTAGGCCTGTTGTAAGGCAGGTCCTTACCAGACATCACCAGCAACAACGCCACCTATGGGCACAAACCCACCTTCGCTGGACCAGACAGGAGTGGTAAAAAGTGCTCTTCACTGATGAGTCACAGTTTTGTCTCACCAGGGGTGATGGACGGATTCGTGTTTATCATCGAAGGAATTGAGCACGTCTGGGACCTGTTGGATCGCAGGGTGAGGGCTAGGGCCATTCCCCCCAGAAATGTCCAGGAACTTGCAGGTGCCTTGGTGGAAGAGTGGGGTAACATCTCACAGCAAGAACTGACAAATCTGGTCCAGTCCATGAGGAGGAGATGCACTGCAGTACTTCAAGCAGCTGGTGGCCACACCAGAGACTGACTGGTACTTTTGATTTTGAGCCTCCCTTCATTCAGGGACACATTGTGAAACATTTTTAGTTTATGTCTTATGGTGTTGACTCTTTTAGTGTTCATACAAATATTTACACATTAAGTTTACTGAAAGTAAAAACAGTTGAAAGTCAGAGGATGTTTCTTTTTTTGCTGAGTATATATGTAGGTTTTTAAATAAGTCCGTGAAAGCGTGACAAAAAACATCACAGTTGCACTTTTAGGCTTAGGATTTTATATATAGAGAGTAGATATATATTTTATAAACTTTTCTTTCTTCATCTTATAAAGCACATTTGTATGAAAATGTACTATAGAAATACATTTTATTGTTGTTTTTGTAATGGGTGTTCTGAACCTCCCTGTAATGTTTTAACTCTTTCAGGGCTAATGTCGACTTTTGTCGATATTCAGGGGTAGAGGACGTCAGTCAGCCATAAACTGAACAAAACTCGCTCTTACTTTTTAGTTCGACTCTCTTTGCTTTAAGGAAAGTTACGTACAGGGTGCAGCAGAAATAACTCCCACATTTCGAAAAATCACTGTGGGGTCCCCAAAGCAGGTAGAGGGGTGCGGTCCGTTCCGTTAGGTATGGTACATAATAAAGTTTTCAGTCGTCACCATGCCGCGGTCGGGTGAGCATCGAGGCTTTGTAGTGGAGGCTTTTTTTCAAAAATGGCAAATCTATACCTGCAACGCAGAGGGTGTTTCGCACGCGGTTCGGTTTACGTGCTAATGAAAGTGTTCCAGACCAGATAACGATTTTACTGTGGGTTCAAAGAGTAAGGGTAACAGGAGGTTTTCAAACATCATCCTCGGTTCTTGGACCAACTAAAGGAGGCTATTCAAGAAGAAATTGAAGGAATTTCTCCCGACATGCTAGTGAGAGTGATGGAAATCTTCCAATAACGGCTCCAAATGTGTATCAGCCGTCAAGGCCACCATTTGGACAATATAATTTTTAAAACTTAAAGTAAACAAACTTTTTTATATTTACATTTGGGAAATAAAAAGTTTTTGCTGATACCTTGTAGCATTTTTTTTTCAATCCCCCTTTGAAATGTGGGAGTTATTTCTTCCGCACCCTGTAGTTTTCTTGATTTGACCTCGATTCCTTGCGTGTAGATGAGTAGTGAAGAGCAAACAGCCTCTAAAATGGCATGGACATCTTGCAAGACTAAAGCAAATGTGCAAAGCAAAATTCTTCATGGATGTTTTATATATTATCGCTGAATTGGACTCTGACTTTTCAGACTCCAAGTTTGCTGCAAGTGATCTGGATATCAAAAATGGAAGTGAGGTACCAGCATCAGCTTATCGGTTCCCAGCTGATCGTGGTGCTGAACACGTTCGTGTAGCTGATACGCCTACAGCAGCGTTCACCCAGATGAACCACCACTTATGATGACAAGAGATACAAACTATATTGCGTCACACTGCGACTGCCACCGTTGCCCACCTGCTTTGCAAAGACAGAGAGGTAGCCGGCACACCGTGCATTTCTGCTGGCCATCGAGCCGCCCCTGCATGGCCACTGCTGCCAGAGATGCCAAACAGGAGCCAATGGCAGCTACAGCAAATAGCAATAGATGTTTTATGTTGATTTATATGTGAAACCAGTGCATTGTGTGCTTTTCAGAAAATGTAGTTTTTTGGAAAAAATATTCAGCCCTTAAAGAATTATATGACAGGTATCGTCAGCATAAAAATGAAAAGAAGAGCCACACTTCCTAACAATAAAACCAAATTCATCTGATAAAACATCATCAGATTTTCACTGAATTCCTAAAAGTAGATAAAGTGAAACCAGTTAAACAAATGAGACAAAAATATTATACTTGGTCATTTATTTATTGAGGAAAATGATCAAATGTTACGTATTTGTGAGTGGCAAAAGCATGTGAACCTCACAGATGATCAGTTAGTTTGAAGGTGAGGTGTCGGGTGTTTTCAATCAATGGGATGCCAATCAGGTGTGAGTGGGCACCCTGAGTCATTTAAAGAACAGGATCTATCAAAGTCTGCTCTTCACAACACATTTTTGTGGAAGTGTATCATGGCACGAACAAAGGAGATGTCTGAGGACCTCACAAAATGAGTTGTTGATGCTCATCAGGCTGGAAAAGGTTACAAAACCATCTCTAAAGAGTTTGGACTCCACCAATCCACAGTCAGACAGATTGGGTACAAATGGAGGAAATTCAAGACCATTGTTACCCTCCCTAGGAGTGGTCGACCAACAAAGATCATTCCAAGAGCAAGGCGTGTAATAGTCGAAGAGGTCACAAAGGACCCCAGGGTAACTTCTAAGCAACTGAAGGCCTCTCTCAGATTGTCTGATGTTCATGTTCATGAGTCCACCATCAGGAGAACACTGAACAACAATGGTGTGCATGGCAGGGTTGCAAGGAGAAGGCCACTGCTCTCCAAATAAAGCATTGCTGCTCGTCTGCAGTTTGCTAAAGATCACTCGGACAAACCAGAAGGCTACTGGAAGAATGTTTTGTGGACGGATGAGACCAAAATAGAGTTTTTTGGAAAAAATATTCAGCCCTCAAAGAATTAAATGACAGGTATCGTCGTCATAAAAATGAAAAGAAGAGCCATACTTCCTAACAATGGAACCAAATGCAGCGTGTAAAGAGTACAAAGTACAGGACCAAGAATGGAACCTTGTGGAACACCAAAGCTAAGAGTGGCCATGGGGGATTCTTTTTAAGGATATCTCTGCCCTTTGCTTCATTCTGCTTTTCTCAACCCTGACTAGTCTCCTGGTATCCGCTGTTAAAATACAAACCACAGCATAACGCTGCCACCACCGTGCTTTGCCTTTGGACTGGAATTGTATGGGTGATGAGCGGAGTCTGGTTCCCACCAGACATGACGTTTAGAACTGAGAGCACACAGTTCAATCTTGGCTTCATCAGACCAGACAATCTTGTCTCTGATAGTCTGAGAGTCCTTTAGGTGCCCTCTTGGAAACTCCAAGTGGGCTTTCATGTGCCGTCTGGCAACTCTGCCATAAACTCCAAATTAATGTGGTGTTCCAATGGTCGTATCCTTTCTCAAAGTTTTCTTCCATCTCCATACAGGTTCTCTGCCGCTCAGCGAGAGTGACAATTGGACTCTTGATCATCTCTCTCACTGAGGCCCTTGCTCAGTTTGGTTACAGTTGCTTCAAACTTATTCCATTGAAGAATTATGGAGGCCATTGTGCTCTTGGAAACCTTCAGTTCTGCCGACATGTTTTAGTATTCTTCCCAAGATCAGTACTTCAACAAAGTCTTGTCTCTTAGCCTTTTCTTCACCTGGTGGACCTTTCTGTAGACAGCTAATCTAATCAGTCCAATCAATTGAACTGACCACAGATGGACTCCAAACAAGGTGTAGAAACATCTCAATGGTGATCAACAGAATGAGATGCACCTGAGCCAAATTTCAAATGTTAAGGCCAAGGGTCCGAATATGTGTGTCAATGTGATGTTTCTGGCTTTTGGTTTTAATAAATGAAAAAAAAATTCTAAAATTTTGTCATTCAGGGGTAGTGAGTTCTGCTTGACGAAGGAAAAAATTAATTTAAGTGACTGTAGCACAAAGTCAAGTCAAGTTGGGCAGCATGCCCTGGTAGAGTTCATTGCTGCACCCACCACACGACAAAATGACAACCCCCCAGGCAGACACACGGTCCAGTCCCACCCTACGGAAATGACCCTCTACCTGCCACAGCCAGGTGTTACATGTGCGCTCCCTTGGCCTGGTCCATCCACTTGAGTCCTCAATAATGAGGATCCTATGAGCTGGATCATCCTTGGGGAAACGTGCCACATGGCCGTAGTGCCGTAACTGATACAGGTCATTTGCCTCATTTGGAACTCCATGAGCAACACAAAGTCAAACCTGCAGTACCCAAGGATTTTCTGGAGAGACACAAAACTGAAAGAGTCCAGTCTTCGTCTCAGGTCACTGGATAGCGTCCATGTCTCACAAACAAGAAGCACCAGGACTCTAAAGATTTGAACCTTCGTCCTTTTGCACCCCTTTCCAGCGACCTCATGACCCCCCATGCTCTCCCAATCCGTCATCTATATGCTACACCGATCCCTCTTCGAATTGGACAGAGGCAGTGGTGCTGTTAGAATTATGTTTCTGGACTTCTCTAGCGCCTTCAACACCATCCAACCTCTGCTCCTTAGGGACAAGCTGACAGAGATGGGAGTAGATTCACACCTGGTGCCATGGATCATGGACTATCTTACAGACAGAACTCAGTGCGTCTCGGGAACTGCAGGTCTGACATTGTGGTCAGCAACACAGGAGTACCGCAGGGGACTGGACTTTCTCTGGTCCTGTTCAGCCAACATACATCAGACTTCCAATACAACTCGGAGTCCTGCCACATGCAAAAGTTCACTGATGACACTGCTATGGTGGGTTGCATCAGGAGTGGGCAGGAGGAGGAGTATAGGAAGCTAATCAAAGACTTTGTTAAATGGTGCGACTCAAACCACCTACACCTTAACACCAGCAAAACCAAGGAACTGGTGGCGGATTTGAGGAGGCCCAGGTCTCTCATGGACCCCGTGATCATCAGAGGTGACTGTGCAGAGGGTACAGACCTGTAAATACCTGGGAGTGCAGCTGGATGATAAATTGGACTGGACTGGATGTTCTGTGTAAGAAAGGACAGAGCCGACTATACTTCCTTAGAAGGCTGGCGTCCTTCAACATCTGTAATAAGATGCCGCAGATGTTCTATCAGAAGGTTGTGGTGAGTGCCCTCTTCTACGCGGTGGTGTGCTGGGGAGGCAGCATAAAGAAGAGGGACACCTCACACCTGGACAAACTTGTTAGGAAGGCAGGCTCTATTGTAGGCACAGAGCTGGACAGTTTGACATCCGTGGCAGAGCGACGGGCACTGAGCAGACTCCTGTCAATCATGAAGAATCCACTGCATCCACTGAACAGGATCATCTCCAGACAGAGGAGCAACTTCAGCGACAGACTGCTGTCACCATCCTGCTCCACTGACAGACTGAGGAGACCCCACACTATGTGACTCTTCAATTCCACCAGGGGGGTAAATGTTAACATCATACAAAGTTATTGTCTGTTTTTACCTGCATTTTTATCACTCTTTAATTGAATATTGTTTTTTATCAGTATGCTGCTGCTGGAGTATGTGAATTTTCCCTTGGGATGAATAAAGCATCTATCTATCTATCTATCTATCTATCTATCTATCTATCTATCTATCTATCTATCTATCTATCTATCTATTATAAAGTGCCATCTATCTATCTATCTATCTATCTATCTATCTATCTATCTATCTATCTATCTATCTATCTATCTATCTATCTATCTATCTATCTATCTATCTATCTATCTATCTATCTATCTATCTATCTATCTATCTATCTACTGACTTCATATGAAGAGTCACCAGAGACATGAATGTCACTGCCGAGGTAAGTAAAACTCAGTTGGCACTCTCTCTGCAGACAGACACACTACTGATGGCCGTGCCCAAGAGGTCATTAAAAACCTGGATGTTGGTTTTTATCAGGACCCTGGCAAGCCCAGACACTCAGACTCCTCGCTCATTCTCTTGAGCGCCCTGATCAGAGCCTCCATTGTCTCCGCGAAGATCATAGCATCATCAGCAAAGTCAAGATCTGTGAATCTGTCTTCACCAACAGATGCCCCACAGCCGCTGGACCCCACGACCTTGCCTAACACCCAGTCCATATAAGCATTGAACAGAGTAGGAGCAGAACACACTGCTGACGGACCCCAGAATCAACTGGGAAAAACACAGAGGGTCTGCCTCCACTCTGCACAGCACTCACAGTACCAGTGTACAGGCCAGCCATGATGTCCAGCAACCTCCCACAGGGCAGCTTGATCATCTGAGTCGAATGCTTTACGAAAATCGTCAAAGGCTGCAAAGAAACTAAGAAACACAAAGCTGCAACCTAACAAAATGAGCACAAAGTGAAGGGATCGGAAGACTTTCTGAAGGCACTGTAAGTCCTCATAAGTCAATATGGCAATTATCTCAGCAGATGGATGTGTCAGAGATGTCATGTCAGCATTTACTCCATCATCTGTGGGTTACCACCTGGTATGAGCTGCTTAATACACAGATGTTTGATCAGAATTGGGTCCTTGAGGCCGTACTCAGTTACATCCCGCTTCTCTTGCAGGCCTCCCCCTGTGTGTGTGTGTGTGTGTGTGTGGGCGAGGCATGGCTCAAGGGCGTCCCTTCACATGAAGGGACTAATAAAGAGGATCCTGCCCTGTCAGTCTTGCTGGATGAGGATCCGCGTCCCACTTGCCACTCATAATATAATAGCCAATGTCATTTTTGGATTTCCTTTTGCTGTCAATTCAATGTACACAAAGGAAGCCGATCCCAGGAAGAATTCACAAGCTAAAACACTGTCCTACACAGTCAACATAAAGACACCATTTAACCCCTTACGGCATGGGTTTTCAACCTTTTTGAAAATGCACCCCCACCCCCATTCATGTGTACTTTGGACTCAAGCCCCTCTTCCCCTCAACAAGTCAAGTTGGGGAGTATGCTCTGGTATAGTACGTTGCCGCACCCACCACACAACGAAATGTTGGCAACCACCCCAGGAAGACACGTGGTCCAGTCCCACCCTCCGGAAATGACCCTCTATCTGCCGCAGCCAAGTGTTACATGGGTAACCCCTTGGCCTGGTCCAGCCACTCGGGTCCACAACAATGAGGATCTAACAAGCTGGAACCCTTTTAAAGTCCTTCTTTAAGGTCAAATTCCTTACAGGTACGTCTTTGAAAAAATTCCACAGTCTGAATATTAATGCACAAAAATTTGTATCGGTTGACATGATATCAACGTGAGTTATGACTGTGACATCCTGCATATCGAAACTCAGAGTATTCTTGAAATTTGGATCATTTTCTAGAAGAGGGCCTGCTAATTTCCACATGACACCTGTCACATACATGCGCATGGAAGGCACCTAAAGAGCTGGAATGAGAGCAACTCTGAGTCAGACCGGGATGTGGCAGAGTGCACTGATTCTTTTTCTCGCTTTCCCGCAGATCATTCATGGGAAATTCCACCTGGCCCTGTTGACATCACTTCCAAGTCAGAGCCAATAGATGAAGACCTTTCCTGTTCCAGCCCCCTTGATGTCATGTCCGGCCCCGAGCCTACGGTTGAAGACTCTTCCGCTCCCAGACCCTTTGATGTCACTTCCTTTACTGACCTTTAAGCCTCCACCTTTCCCCTATCCCCTCAGTTCTGTTCAGGACTCTGGTTTGTGCACATCAGTGCTATCATTTGTTTGCAGTTTAGCAACCAGGAAAACAATATACGGGTGGCTGTCCCAAACCTTTCGCGCTGTCGTGGTATTGTCATGAATTATGAATTGCACTTATTTAATAGATTGTATCGTTATATTTTGATAAAGTCCACGTGTTATCTTGCAAATCCAGTGTATGTTAACATTATTTTTATCAAATTCGCGTGCAAGTTTATACAGTCCACACGTAACCGATAACAGCATTTGACGTAACCGGCCACACGTGGGGTTGGGCAGCCCTAAGCCCCGCACACCCATCTGGTGTACCCTCTGGAGAGTGGTACTTGATTTTGATGTACGATTGGATGTAAAACGTCTAATTGTGTTATTAGATAGTGAGATTTTCTCAATATCACTGGCAAACTTATCTCCATGCAAAGTCCTAGAAATCGCCATCACTGCTGGACAAATTACAGTCTCTGAAATCGTATGTGGCTGTTTTCGCTTTAGCGATCAAATGAAGCCAGCGGTGCTTTAACTGGTACGGTAGTTTGGTTGAGCATAGTTTGTTTTTGGCTTGCCAACCCTGACTCTTTATGGCGAATAAAGTCGACGGGTTTATCTTTGAGGTTTGGGTGATGCGTGGTTGTTGTGGGGTACAAATTCTATAAATTGTTTTCTGTATTTTTGTTATATTTTGCTCAAAACAACAACAGATGAACTACATTCAGGACAAATCAAAGCAGGTATTCTTCCCAGTTATACTTTACTTTTATAACAGTTGTTCACAACATAGTGCTAATTTGGCTTAGAGCCTGAGAAAGGAAGGCATGCCAATGTCTTAGGCAGTATCAAAAAAAATGATTATCTAGGAAAAGATAGATTATAGAGTTTGAGCAAAATTCATCCATCATATTGACAGCCAGCCAATCAGGTGCATGTAACAATCACATGTTGCAAAAACCCCCCTGGTGGAATTTTAGAATAAATATGCCTCGTCTGAGGAGAGACATAGGAAGGAGGGAGGAAGAAGAAGGGACGAAGATGTCAGAAGAGAACAGAGTGACGTCAACGTGTATCCGTTTCTATCTGATCATCAGAAAAACGTCACAAACAACTACGAGTGTGAGATCACAAGCCGCCTGCGACATTCATCCTTGTCATCTTTAATTTTTTGTAAGCTTTTTCTAAAGACTATATATATCCAGACTTTACTATCAGTTCCATTTTCTATTATTCCTTGTTTCACTGGTATTATTATTATTCCTGTAATAAATACCATGCTGCTTTTAACTTTCTATGCTTTGTCTTAATGTCTAGAGTGATTGAAATAATAAGGTAGATTTCTTTGAGTACTTGGTGCAGCCAGAGGTTTGCCATACGCTGTGTGCTGCAAGGTTTATTAAGGCTGAGGATGAGAGCTCCACCCAATAGTAGGGAACAGGGCGTAAAGTAAGGCATTCTTGGCTGATAAATGGCCTACATATAGTCAAGAGTGCTGAGCCTTTGCATGTTTAAATGTATTCTTGTAGACCAAAAGTAATATTTAGGTCTGAGATATCATTAAAATATCGTATGTTGTGTGAGACATGGACGCTATCCAGTGACCTGAGATGAAGACTGGACTCCTTCAGTGCTCTGTCACTTCAGAGAATCCTTGGTGTGACTTTGTGTTGCTCATGGAGTCCTGAATGAGGCACATGACCTGCATTGAGAGGGAGCATCAATTACTGCACTATGGCCATGTGGAGTGATTACCCGAGGGTGATCCTCATTGTTGAAGACATGAGCAGCTGGACCAGGCCAAGGAATGCCCACCTAACACCTGGTTGTGGTAGGTAGAGGATCATATCCAGAGTTTGGGAATAGACTGTATGTCTACCTGGATCCTGAGCTGTTTCTTCTCGTGGTGGGTACGCCAACGCGCTGTACCAGTGCATGCTCCCCAACCTGACCTGACGTGACCTGTTTAAGACAGTGGTAAGACCAGCAATGATGAATGGAGCTGAGACATGGACAGTAAAGGGAGAGCAGGAGAAGAAGTTGGATGTGGCAGAAATGAGAATGTGAAGATGGATGTGTTAAGTTACAAAAAATGGCAGAATAAGAAATCAGACAATCAGGGGTATAACATAAGTGGGATAAACATCTATGAAAGTACAGGAATTAGGCATGGATGTGTGATAAGGAGAGAAGATGAATATCTGGGCCAAAGAGTGATGGAGATGGAAGTACAGGAGAAGAGGAGTGGAGGTGGATGGATAAATCCTTGGAAGATTTAAAGGAAAATGGTTTGACTGACGAGGAGGTGCAGGACCAAGCTGTATAGGGAAGATTGATCAAGCACATCGACCCCACATAGGAGTGGGAAAAAATGAAGAGGAAGAAGAAGAAGAAAAATGAAGTGCCGAGCCTAATGCCAGTGCTGATTGGCAGAACATAAAAACTTGCTGAAATCGGAGAGTGAGCCCACAACCCATAATTAAAAGAAGACTTGCCTTCAATGTGCAGCTGTTGTTTATGTCTGCCTTTGGCTTCCACATCTTTTATCGTTCACTATTAAACATTCGCCATGCTTTTGTGCAGCAGACCATGGCAAACCTTGTGCCAGCCAAAAAAAACAACACATATATATCTATTTGTTCCTGATTTCAGTCGACTGTTCTACGCAAATTAGGTTACATTATTCCTCATGCAATCCTGTTTCCAAATTTCCAAAGAGAAAACATTTACAACATAAAAAAATGTACTGAGTGGTTCAGGATGAACGAAGTCTCCCGCGAACACAGCCAAAGCCCTCGGGTGTTAAACAAAGAGAAAGGAAGACGGATACTGTTCTAAAAATGATGTTCATGGGCCATCACCCTCACATCTGGCAGCATCTTGTACCCACTGCTGCATGGCAGCTCCTCAGCAGACCATTCTGGCCAACTGTGATTTGCTAAAACATATTGTGGGGGATGCCACGTGGAGACTGGCAACCCAGCCAAAATACTGTACTAGGAACCTTGCCTGGCAGGGATGCCCACAACATGGAAGGACGGGGGGGACAGCTTGCCCAGGACATTGTCTCTCCCGGAATGCTAGATGGCAGCCCCCCTTGGGTTGTGATAGCACTGTGGATTCCCACAGGGGACATTGGGAGAAGTTCATTGCTTCAGCCTTGTAGGGTCCTGTGGGTGCTGCCAGGGGGCATAGAAGGAACTTTATATATAAAGTCATGCGGATGCGTTTTAACGGTTCCAGTGATTGTAATTCCCTGCTGCTCCTGTGGTTGGCACTGTATCCTAACGAGTGTACTCTTCCTGACTCTGCAAACCAAAAGATTGACGGCTATGACACCACTGACATTACTTCCACTGTCCGTCCACCTGGGCCCATCTCTTCCTGCTTAAGCAGTTTATTTTGAGAACTTGCCAATCGTTGTTCTTGTTTTGACTTCATCTATACGGGGTCACCAGAGTGGTGCCACAACTATTTATTGTGGTCTGACTGATCTCTTACAAAATATCTTCTTATATAATACGCT
Organism: Polypterus senegalus; assembly: GCF_016835505.1. Classification (NCBI taxonomy): domain Eukaryota; kingdom Metazoa; phylum Chordata; class Cladistia; order Polypteriformes; family Polypteridae; genus Polypterus; species Polypterus senegalus. The sequence continues at coordinate 9,653,380 of NC_053160.1, forward strand.
ACCGTTTGTCTGTCCAGGATTTTAAATCACCTGTAGCTCGCAAACCGTTTCACCAAATTTGGTACACATATACTACGTGACGTCTACTATCCGCTTCCGGGGTGATGATTTTTATTACCTTTTTTATTTTTATTTTATTGTAGAATCAACTCTCTGCAGCGCGCAGCAGGGCGGCCAGCAAGACACATGCGTACAGGCATTATTCTCATTCCCTACCACCGTCGCGGTCACTTCCCCTACCTCTTCATATTTTTAATCATTCTTGTGGCGCTTAAGTGAAAAATGAAGAAAAACGTACTAAGTAATTGCAACGCAAAAACTAACTTAATCAGTTTTAACGTGAAAAGATGCCGACAGAAGAATAGAAGTAGCGGGTCGCTAGGGTGGAGAAAAGAAGAGCCGTTCAGGAAGCAGTAAGCGCATCAACGTCTGAGCAAATGAATGGTAAACGTACAGAGAAAGAGGATGAAAACTAGAAATGGTCAAGATAACGTGCAGTGTGCCGTTACTGGTACATATATATATGTTGTGATGTGAAATTTTGCATACAAGTTGATAAATATTTTGCATGTCTTTATTTGTAACTTAGACAAACCAATGTAATATTAGTGTTACATTATTGATAAGAACAGCAATGGTTTGATGGTTAAGAACCCCTTACCCCCTTTTAGGACTGAGTCTCTTTGTCATTTTACGACAGGGTTGGGAGAAGAGCCTCAAACAAGTGTGGCAAATGTTCCTCTAGAGGACTCACCCTCACAGGAAAGCCAGACTGCCTAGCTGACAGGCTTCACCTTAACACATGGTTTAGAGGGCTGGTGTGAAGGTATTCTGTGCCCCATTGGTCTGAAGTGTGGCTGTTTGGAATTGGCTTGTATCAGAAGCCTTTAAGTACCATGACGCCCTATTGTCTGTAAGGTTTGGACAGAGAATCTATAAATATGCTTGCTTTACCCCTCACTCTCTCTCATACCAACTGATGAAGGAGCATCTCACAAACCATCAACTGAAAAGGACAACACAATGAAGATCTCAGCTCGGTGGCCATATTGAGACAGGCCTGCGGCCTTTACTGAAGAAAGCTGACCACAAATGAACCCTAACCCTAAGCCTAACCCTAAAAGACATTTTAAGTAACTAACAAGTCCTTGTGCCGCCTGAAACTATACATCAACATTTATCAGGTTGTATGGTTGCCAATATTCAAATGTACTTTGCATATTGTTATTATTTATGAATACAGTAATTTGACTTTCGCGGTTTCACTCTATCGCGGATTTTAAATGTAAGCACATCTAAATATATATCACAGATTTTTCGCTGGTTCGCGGATTTCTGCAGACAATGGGTCTTTTAATTTATGCTACACGCTTCCTCAGTTTGTTTGCCCTGTTGATTTCATACAAGGGACGCTATTGGCGGATGGCTTAGAAGCTACCCAATCAGAGCATGTATTACATATTAACTAAAACTCCTCAATGCTATAAGATATGCATCCCACGCGGAGTTTGATTGTTTGCTTGTCTCTGCCTCTCTCTCACCCTCTCTGACATTCTCTGCGCCTGGCCGGAGGGCTGTGAGCAGAGGTGCTGTTTGCTTAAAAGATACTGACGCTCCTCTAAAAAAATGCTGCTTTATTGCGGTGCTCGGCATATTTAAAAGCACAAAAGCTGCGTATTGATTTTTGATTGTTGCTTTAATCTCGCTCTCTCTCTCTGGCGTTCTCTGCCTGGACGGAGGAGATGTGAGCAGAGGGGCTGTTTGCACAGAGGCTGTTTGCTTAGAAGATACTGACGCTCCTATAAAAATGCAGCAAACTTAAAAAGCACACGTATTGATTTTTTGATTGTTTGCTTTTCTTTGCGAGCTCTCTCTCTCTCTCCCTCTGAAATTCTCTGCTCCTGAAGAGAAGAAGATCTATTTGCATTCTTTTAATTGAGAAAGAACTGTCATCTCTGTCTTGTCATAGAGGACAGTTTAAACTTTTGACTAAAGGGTGTTATTTCATGTCTAGAGGGCTCTAATAATGTTAACAGTGTGGGAGAGTTTATAAGGGCTTAAAATATATAAAAATAACTACACAAACATATGGTTTCTACTTCGAGGATTTTCGTCTATCGCGGGGGTTCTGGAACGCAACCCCCGCGATCGAGGAGGATTACTGTATTATCAATAATACATTACTTAAAGTGTAACTTAACTCCTGCTTGTCTTTTACTACACCTAATTGCCTGGAGTAATAGATGAAGAAGGGAAGGTGGGGAGAAGTTATTTACTACAATACCTTATAAACAGTGGTAAGTCTGTGAGATTTGAGGCATTCTGACAAAGGCTACATATTAATCATACAAAAAGGGAAAACAGAGTAAAATATTACTCTACCAAGACAAAACAATATATATTGTGGCAAGGAGCATTAATGACAGGTTTTCCAGACAGCCAAGAAAAGTCTGGGACACCAACTGAGTTGTCCCTTTTATTGGACAATGAAATGAAAAACTGAAACAGAAATAATGCCCGTAAACGTGGCTTCGATAAACAAAGGCCGCTTCTAGCGGAACTCCATCTGGAGGTTCACTGCAGCCAGTCAATGATGCCTTCTTCTGGGCCACTGGACCCATAGAGGGCAGAGTCAAATGCCTTCAGTAGACGTTTTCTCAGTGCTGTGGAGGAAGAAGGAGAAGACAAAGTTAGCAGCAGTGCCCCCTCTTGTCTCGGTGGGTTACTATATGCCTCAACTGAACCTGAGAGGAGCTCCTCTGACATTCAGGTTTAATAATATAAATGCAGCTAAAGGGCTCAACATGGCAGAGTGCACTGACCCTTTCTATTTTTCCCTCTGCAGACTGGCCACGGGAAATTCCGCCTGGGCTCGATGACGCCACTTCCAGTTCCAAAACCCAATGACATCTGTTCCGGCTTTAAGACCACCATGTTTTGTCTGCCTGCCAGTTCTGTCCGTAAAGACTTGTGAACAAAATCATCATTCTTTGACAGCCTATATGAAGTATACGGGTGGGACCCCCCAAATCTTTTTGCTGTGTGGTTTGAGTAATTTCACTATATATATACAGGTGCTGGTCATAAAATTAGAATATCATGACATAGTTGATTTATTTAGTAATTCCATTCAAAAAGTGAAACTTGTACATTAGATTCATTCATTACACACAGACTGATGTATTTCGAATGTTTATTTCTTTTAATTATGATGATTATAACTGACAACTAATGAAAGTCCCAAATTCAGTATCTCGGAAAATTAGAATATCAATTAAGACCAATGCAACAAAAGGATTTTTAGAAATGTGTGAACATGAAAAGTCTGAGCATGTACAGCACTCAATATTTAGTTGGGGCTCCTTTGGCCTGGATTACTGCAGCAATGCGGCGTGGCATGGAGTCGATCAGCCTGTGGCACTGCTCAGGTGTTAGGAGAGCCCATGTTGCTCTGATAGTGGCCTTCAGCTCTTCTGAATTGTTGGGTCTGGCGTATTGCATCTTCCTCTTCACAATACCCCATAGATTTTCTATGGGGTTAAGGTCAGGGGAGTTTGCTGGCCAATCAAGAACAGGGATACCATGGTCCTTATACCAGGTACTGGTAGCTTTGGCACTGTGTGCAGGTGCCAGGTCCTGTTGGAAAATTAAATCTGCATCTCCATAAAGTTCATCAGTAGCAGGAAGCATGAAGTGCTCTAAAACTTCCTGGTAGACAGCTTGGACCTCAGAAAACACAATGGACCAACACCAGCAGATGACATGGCACCCCAAACCATCACTGACTGTGGAAACTTTACACTGGACCTCAAGCAACGTGGATTCTGAGCCTCTCCTCTCTTCCTCCAGACTCTGGGACCTTGATTTCCAAAGGAAATGCAAAATTTACTTTCATCAGAGAACATAACTTTGGACCACTCAGCAGCAGTCCAGTCGAGACACTTCTGACGCTGTCTCTTCTTCAAGAGTGGCTTGACACAAGGAATGCGACAGCTGAAGCCCATGTCTTGAATACGTCTGTGTATGGAGGTTCTTGAAGCTCTGACTCCAGCTGCAGTCCACTCTTTGTGAATCTCCCCCACAGTTTTGTTTCACAATCCTCTCCAGGGTACAAGCGGTTATCTCTATTGCTTGTACACTTTTTTCTACCACATCTTGTCCTTCCCTTTGCCTCTCTATTAATGTGCTTGGACACAGAGCTCTGTGAACAGCCAGCCTCTTTAGCAATGACCTTTTGTGTCTTGCCCTCCTTGTGCAAGGTGTCAATGGTCATCTTTTGGACAACTGTCAAGTCAGCAGTCTTCCCCATGATTGTGTAGCCTACAGAACTCGACTGAGAGACCATTGAAAGGCTTTTGAGTTAATTAGCTGATGAGAGTGTGGCACCAGGTGTCTTCAATATTGAACCTTTTCACAATATTCTAATTTTCCGAGATACTGAATTTGGGACTTTCATTAGTTGTCAGTTATAATCATCAAAATTAAAAGAAATAAACATTTGAAATACATCAGTCTGTGTGTAATGAATGAATCTAATACACAAGTTTCACTTGTTGAATGGAATTACTGAAATAAATCAACTTTGTCATGAAATTCTAATTTTATGACCAGCACCTGTATATACTGTATATATATATATATATATATATATATATATATATATACAGTACACCCCCAAAATTTGTGAGGATTAAGTTCCTAGAGCACCCGCGAATTGTGGAAAACCACAAATTTTGGATGTGGTTAAAAAAATGTCAATTTTCATAGTTTAAACCCTAAATACGCCCCCAAAACACTATAATTTAATTTCAAACTCAGCTTAATACATTACCTAAAAATAAAAACTGTAAAGGTAAACCTGTATACTGTACTGCTATGTCTCCTGCAGTTCTAGAATGTAAAATACCGATGTTACCGCTATATGTACTGTAATTCATGCAAGCACGTTTTCATTGCCAGAAGCCTTAGACAATGCGGCTCATTTCGGCGGCATCTTGGGGCTTTAACCGTTAAACTGCCACATATTTGAGGGTTAATGCATCCCTGGACACCAAATACTTTTTTTTTGCTGCACTTTAAATAAATGTCACAATTAACAAAGAAAAAGTGACATTTTAATGGAACACATTTTTTTCATGCAAAGAGCATCACAATTACTGCAAGCCTTCAAAAGCTCCAACAAATTTAAAATAGTGCTGCAAGAATCCTAAAGAGGGTGCAGAAATATGAACATATCTCACCAATCCTTCGGTCACTTCATTGGCTCCCTATCCATCTCCGTATCGAATTCAAACTGTTTGTTTACTCACCAGTGTATCCATGGAAATGCTCCACAATATCTCAAAGAGCTCCTTATATTACAAATCACTGCAAGAAACCTCCATTTTATAAATACCTACCGCCTTCGCACCCCTGTGACCAAACTTCATATAATGGGTGACCGAGCCTTTGCAGCCACTGCTCCACGGCTCTGGAATGGCCTACCAGAGAGCCTGAGAACACAGCAGACTGTGGGCTGTTTTAAGAAACAGCTAAAGACTTTTCTATTTAGGAAAGCTTATTAACAAGAATGCTATAATTATTGTTGTTTTATCTCTGTTTTTTCTTGCCTTGCCTTTGTTTAATCTTTTTATGTTGCACTTTGAGATTTACTGCTAATGTAAAGTGCCCTATAAACAAAATGCACTATTATTATTATTATTAACACTGATCATTTTACACGCTGCTAATGAACTGTAAAAACTATTTAAAAAACTACTGGAACAATATGTACAAAGTGCAACTGATGCCATGGATGTAAATCAGTGAGCCAACTGCGTTTAAACTGGCTGCACGCAAGCACACAGAGATAGGCGCTGATGCTGGCAGGCTAGTCTTAGTGCAGCTTGGGTCACAGAATTGCACACAAACACAGAAGATTGTAGAGACAGGAACTTTATTCAAACACTCCAAACAAACATATCTCTTTCAGAAGTAAAAGGAGCTCAGTATGCAGTTAGTTATCAATTAAACAATAGACAAACATCATAGGGGAGCACAAACCCCAATAGGAGCAGAGAATGTCTGGGGGAGGAAAGAGAAACAAAGCAATCAGCCAAAAAGGGCAGGCACTGTTCAGGCTTTTAAGTAAGCGTAGCAGCGCGCGAGAAGCCACAATGGAGAAGATGGTGATTTATTTATTTTTATGGTGGAGATTCCAGCCTTGACCTGACGAGCGCACTCACAAACAGAGACAAAATCAAAGCAAATCGGTAATCAAACAGCAAATAAAGAATGCAATAAAAACAAATGAAATAAGAAAACAACGATACCACCCCTGTTCCCCTTATGGTGATTACACATTAAATGCAACAAAGCACAAACAAAACACACACAGTAAATCATGAAAACGTTCATGAAAAACGGCAACAGATGAAATGTAATGATGAAAATAGATAGTCCAGAGATCCACATGTTGAATGGAAATGTACAGATAGTCCTACCAGTAGTTCCTGAAATGGTGAAGACAGGTGGACAGGTTCTGGATCGCTGCTTTCTTTACAGGATGACCATGAATCCACTTACAGTCCTCCTTTACAGAGGCAGACAATCCAGATGCACAAAACGATCCAGGACAAAATGAATAAGTACAGGTAACCCAACAGAAGGCAGACAGACAGACAGGAACTTGAAGCACAAATTACAAAAACTATTTTTTTTTTTTTTTGCTTTTGGTTACCGGCCTCCCTTTTTAAAAGCCGCACTGACATCCTTTGACCTCAACAGCCCCAGCACCCTCAGCAGGAGATCAATCAGAGCCACTGCAGGGACTGCTGGGAGTTGCAGTTTCAAATTCTATTGGCTACTTTCACCATCCCAAGTCACGTTTTTCTCTATAGCTGCTTTCTGTTCTCTCTACAGTACAGTATTGCCACGAAAAAAGCCATAAAAATTGCAGAGGATATTTGCAGTTTCTGCTAACAATTATTAGTTAGGTTCTAAGGAAAAATCCAGGAATGACTGAGGCCACGAACTCTGAACCACGACTTCGTGGGGGTCTACTCTATATATATTGTGAAGCCCTATCCCCGACACAAACAAGCAGGACACCAATTGCCACACAACACGTGATTTATTTGCAGTTTCCAGCACACACAGTTAAACACCACACAATGACTTTTGCCATCACTCCTTCCACCTCCACTCCTCCTCAGGCTTTGTCCTCTTCCTCCGAACTCTGGCTGTCGACTTCTGGCAACTGCCCCCTTTATTAAAAGGGCACCCGGAAGGACTAAGCTGCCTGAGAAGACTTCCTTGTGGCTGTTTTGATTGTGCCACCACATGACTGTTTCTTTTCAAAGTTTGGTTGCCTTGCATTAAGCGGGGTTGGCTATTCGTTTGGTCTCCTTCAGTCTGCGCCAAAAACCACAAAGGAGCACAAAACAGATAGATAGATAGATAGATAGATAGATAGATAGATAGATAGATAGATAGATAGATAGATATGAATATGAAATACACTATATGATAGATAGATAGATTTTAATTTTAGGATAGATAGATAGATTTTAATTTTAGTATAGATAGATAGATAGATAGATAGATAGATAGATAGATAGATAGATAGATAGATAGATTTTAATTTTAGGATAGATAGATAGTGTGGCCCCCGGCCGGGCCACCCAGGAGGACCGGAGGAGGGCTTGTGCCTCCTCCAGACTGAGAGGGGGCGTCCGTCCTGGTTATGTTGGGGGCCTCAGGTTAAGGGCTTGGAAGCCTAGCCCTGTAGGGACCCGTGGCCACTGCCAGGTGGCGCCCCGGTGCCTGGATATCCCGAGAGCCCAGCACTTCCGCTACACCAGGAAGTGCTGGGGGGAAGACTTTGAAGGATAGATAGATAGATAGATAGATAGATAGATAGATAGATAGATAGATAGATAGATAGATTTAAATTTTAGGATAGATAGATAGATAGATAGATAGATAGATAGATAGATAGATAGATAGATAGATAGATAGATAGATAGATAGATAGATAGATAGATAGAAAGGCACTTTATAGTAGATAAAGAAGGATTAAATGATTGGTTCATATGTGCACATAATTTACTGGAAAATTCCAGAATGTAGTCAGAGCCTCCCACAAGTAAAATAAAAGAAAACTTCTGCCTTGGCAGTCCCAGTCCCTGTGAGGTGCTATACAGGTGTATTGCTGTTGGTATAAAGGAGCCCCCCGTAGAGTTTTCGTGACCCACTTCAGCTGAATGAATTGTTGGATGAAAGTCCTCAGTGCTGTTGTGTCGCATAGAGGATGTGCTGCGTTGTTCATAATGGCACTCAGTTTTGTTTTTATTCTCTCTTCCACTGCTTCCGCTAGGGGGTCCAGAGAGCACCCCCTGTAACTGAGCCTGCCCTTTTAATCAGCATGCTGATTCGGTGGTCCTCTCTTGAACAGATGTTACCCAGCACACCACACTGGTCATCACAGAGTTGTAGAAGATGTGAAGGATGTCACTTCCCACATTAAAGGAGCTCAGTGTCCTAAGGAAGAAGAGCCTGCTCTGCAATTTCTCCTATAGTCCCTATGTGACCAAGACCAGTCCAACCTCTCATTGATGTAGACCAGCAAGTATCTGTAGGAGTCGCCCACCTCCACATCTACTCCCTGAGTGGTGACAGGACACAGAGGCTTGTTGGTGCGGTGAAAGTTCAGTAAGCAATTTTTTGGTTTTGTTCCCCACCTGATTCTAATACTCCGTTTCATCCCCTTTATCACTACACCCCATAAGTGCGTAATCACTTATAACTGATCACTTATTTAAAAAAAATAAAAATTTCCACATAATTTCCACTAACAAACGCTAACAGACCAAAAAAATTGTATGCCAGAAACAAGTTCTCCATAAAAATAAACTTCATCATTGAGAATGGTTAGGATGCTTGGCCCATCTCTTTGGCTCCTACTTTCTGCTACTTCATCCCCTGGTCAGGCTCATCATGTCACCAGCATCTGTGTGCGCAGGGACAGTGCCACCATTAAGGTTCCACTATCATAAGGGGGGTTGTGGTCCCAGCCAGGTTAGCTGCCAAACAGTTTGTGCACTAATAAGTTTGACCTTGGGTACAAAATAACCTCACACCAGCACTGTGTGTGCCACTCATAATCATAACACAACGGAGTAAAACTATTAAATAAAATCAAATGGAGTAACGAATCTAAAAGACAATGCCAGGCTTGGCAAAGAAAACACAATAAACCTGCTCAATGACCATTCACAGTTTGTGATCCATTACACTAAATCCAGGCTTTGACATCGAGAACCACCAGAAGTGTCTCCACATCAATTCATTAGCTCTGGAAATTCCAGAATGTCAGCTGACAAGAATGGTGTGGCCTCCATTTCGACACTTCTTAGCAAACTGCTTCGGCAGCATACAGAACGTCGTATGGAGAAGAGTGTCACTCTCTCTGAGCCTGAAGAACCTGCTCTTTAAAAAATGCAAGACACATGGGAACAGCAGCGTCTTACCGCTGACCGAAGACTTCATTTTCTTCACAAAACTAATGAGAAGAAGAGTTCACGCTAACAGTGTGTATCCAGCAGGGGGCACTGGCTCCCTTGTTGGAATGAGTTCTTTTGTAATTGTGGAGTGTTATATAACCCAAAACTATACAGATATAATATAAAAAGGCGATACCCCTCCTTTAGTGATACGGCGGTAAGAAATCACATAGGAGAAATAAGTTAGCTTTCTTTAATGATGGTTTACACTGCATAACAGACGAAGGAAGCCATGACAAGAACCCAGTTCGGGAGTGGAGGGCCCGATGTGTAGAGACTGCCATTTTCATTGCTGCGTTGGAAGGTTTTTCCAGATCAGATGACATTATACCCCATCTTTGGCGCCACTTTGTATCCAGCAGGGAGCGCTAGCTCCCTTGTTGGAATAAGTTCTTTAGTAATTGTGGCGTGTTACATAACCCAAAACTATATAGATATAATATAAAAAGTTAATACCCCTCCCTTAGTGATACAGCGGTAAGAAATCACATAGGAGAAATAAGTTAGCTTTCTTTAGTGACGGTTTACGCAGCATAACAGATGAGGAAGCCATGACAAGACCGTCACCAAAGTGGGAGCCCGACATTTTCGTCGCTGCGTTGGAAGGATTTTCCGGACTAGATGACGGTATCTCCCATCCATCCATCCATCGGTTTTAAAGGCGTGCCAAGCCTTTATATTCTTTATTCACGTGAAGGCCCCCACTTAGGTGAATCAGGCCATTCCAAACAAGGCAAAGAGGACACAGTTCCATGCTGACTTTGACACACAGAAATAATATACAATGGCCCTCAGTCTGGCTGCCCACTTCACAGTTTGTCCTTAACTTGTCGTGTCTTAAAATGCTTGCCTAGCAGTTCTAGATGATGAGCCCCTGTGCTAAATCTGAGTCCACTGTGCATGTGAGTAGAAAGAAAAGTAGATTTATCAAATTATATTTGTACAGAGCACAGTGACATAATAAACATATTATACAGTGTCACATGGCACTCTATATGAAGCAACAGTAATAAACAACTCAAGAATAACGCCCGCGTGGCTTATCAGGAACACCATCCAACCTCTGCTCCTTAGGGACAAGCTGACAGAGATGGGAGTAGATTCACACCTGGTGCCATGGATCGTGGACTATCTTACAGATAGACCTCAGTATGTGCATCTCGGGAACCGCAGGTCTGACATTGTGGTCAGCAGCACAGGAGCGCCACAGGGGACTGGACTTTCTCCGGTCCTGTTCAATCTATATACATCAGACTTCCAATATGACTCGGAGTTCTGCCACGTGCAAAAGTTCACTGACGACACTGCTATCGTGGGCTGCATCAGGAGTGGGCAGGAGGAGGAGTATGGGAACCTAATCAAGGACTTTGTTAAATGGTGCGACTCAAACCACTTACACCTGAACACCAGCAAAACCAGCTGGTGGTGGATTTTAGGAGGCCCAGGCTCCTCATGGACCCCGTGATCATCAGAGGTGACTGTGCAGAGGGTGCAGACCTATAAATACCTGAGAGTGCAGCTGGATGATAAATTGGACTGGACTGCCAATACTGATGCTCTGTGCAAGAGAGGACAGAGCCGACTATACTTCATTAGAAGACTGGCGTCCTTCATCATCTGTAATAAGATGCTGCAGATGTTCTATCAGATGGTTGTGGTGAGCGCCCTCTTCTACATGGTAGTGTGCTGGGGAGGCACCATAAAGAAGAGGGACGCCTCACGCCTGGACAAACTGGTGAGGAAGGCAGGCTCTATTGTGGGCACGGAGCTGGACAGTTTGACATCCGTGGCAGAGCGACGGCGCTGAGCAGACTCCTGTCAATCATGGAGAATCCACTGCATCCACTGAACAGGATCATCTCCAGACAGAGGAGCAGCTTCAGCGACAGACTGCTGTCACCGTCCTGCTAACTGACAGACTGAGGAGACCCCACACTATGTGACAGTACGAATTCAGTTCCACCCGGGGGGGGGTAAACGTTAACATTATACAAAGTTATTGTCTGTTATACCTGCATTGTTATTACTGTTTAATTTAATATTGTTTGTTATCAGTATGCTGCTGCTGGAGTATGGGAATTTCCTCTTGGGATTAATAAAGTATCTATCTATCTAACTATCTATCTATCTATCTATCTGTCATATAGTGCCTTTCACCTATCTATCTATCTATCTATCTATCTATAAAATAGTGCCTTTCACTCTATCTATCTATCTATCTATCTATCTAAAAGCTTTTAGCTGCCTTTAAATGCAGTACATTTTTTTTGTGGTGAGGTGAAAAATTTCAAAGGGATGTTGAACGCCCTGCCGTTAAAGTTTCCATTTCGCAAAGGCGAACTTAATGAGACTGGTCCCTGAGTGGTGTGGCCTGTAGGGGTTGCTCTTGGCTGACCCAAAAATCCAATAAGAACCAACGTGTTGTGATTCAACTGGGCTTTTATAATCTACAGAAAAAATGTCGAGCCGGGCAGAGATTTCTGCAAAGCAATATAAATGAATTACAAATATTAAAAGCACAAAATAACTGCTGGCATAAGAATTCACTTAATACGTCAACCCTAAATCCTCACTGGTGCAGCCTACTGGCTTGAAACATCCTATCCTTAGTTCAGTGGTGGTCACCTGTCGAAGTCAGAACTGATCTCCGCAAAAAAATATAAATGAATCTATACTAATAAAAGGCAAAGCCCTCACTGAGGAAAAAAAACAAGACTTTGGATCACTTTGTAACGGAGTTAAAATTTCTGTAGCGAGAAACTTTCAAGTGCCGGGTCTTAGCTAACATTAAATAAAGCCATGGACATGCATAGCATCACACAAGAGAGCAGCTCCACGTGAACTGACTGTGAGCATGATGCAGTGATCACTTCCATGCATCAAACCTGTTCAAAAACGCATTACACAATTGACAAGGTAGGAAAAGAATATGCTCCGAGCTGAGCTCCACAGCTAACACGGTTTACATACTGTATGGGGGAATGAACTGCTCCTGGCATCTAGCTTGTGCCCAGTCCATCCATTATTCCCAACAGGGATGAGGCCGAGTTTTATTTTTTTTTTTTTTTTTTTTTTATTTATTAATTTTATTACAATCAATACATAGCAATCAAGTTTTACAAAAAAAAAGAATTATGCTAAGAACAGATCGATCCCCACCCTTGAGAGAGAGAGCAAGCCAAACGGTGTAAAATTTAAGGCTTTTAAAAATACCTAAATCAACAAATTCTCTGTGCTTTATAAATCATTTCAAAATATTACTGATTAGATCCTGCCATGTTTTGAAAAAAGTCTGCACAGATCCTCTAACTGAGTATTTGATTTTTTCCAATTTTAAATAATATAACACATCAGTTTCCCACTGACTTAAAGAGGAGAGTTTGGGTTCTTCCAGTTTATCAGAATAAGTCTGCGTGCCAACAGTGTAGTGAATGCAATCACAATTTGTTTGTCTTTCTCCACTTTAAGACCCTCTGGAAGAACCCCAAACACAGCTGTTAATGGGTTAGGAGGGATTGTGAGTCCAAGACTGTCTGAGAGGTAATTAAAAATTTTTGTCCAGAATAATGTTAATTTGGAGCAGGCCCAGAACATGTGACCTAGTGAGGCTGGGGCTTTTGCAGCGTTCACAGGTTGGATCATGCCCTGGAAACATTTTGAGAGTTTTAGTCGAGACAGATGTGCTCGATATATAATTTTGAGTTGTATAATTGTATGCTTTGCATATGGAGCTTGAGTGAATTCTCTGCATTGCTACTTTCCACTCCTTTTCTGATATATTAATTGAGAGGTCATTTTCCCAGTGTCCTCTTGGATCTTTGAAAGGAAGGGATTGTAAAAGGATTTTATATATTGTAGAGATGGAGTCTAACTCCTTGAAATTGAGCAATAATTTTTCCAGCGTGGATGAGGGTGCAAGATGAGGAAAATCTGGAAGGTTCTGTTTAACAAAGTTCCTGATTTGAAGATAGTGAAAGAAATTTGTAGCTGGAATGTTAAATTTGGAATGTAATTGTTCATAGGATGCAAAGACGTTGTCTATATAAAGATCTCTAAGCAAGTTAATTCCAAATTTTTCCAGATATTAAAACTGCATATGTTTGTGAGGGTTGAAAGAGGTGGTTCTTTTGCAGGGGTGCCACAGAAAGAAGCTTCTCCGTCTTAAAATGCTTTCTACATTGGTTCCAGATTCTAAGTGAGTGGAGCACAATTGGGTTATTAGTGTATTGCCGATAGCGTGTGTTTATTGGAGCACAAAGCAAGGAATACAAAGAAGTACTGCAGGATTTTACTTCTATTGCGGTCCATGCCTGTGTATGTTCTTCTATTTGTGTCCAGGTTCTTATCGACTGTATATTTGCCCAGTAATAAAACTGGAAGTTAGGTAGAGCCATGCCGCCTTCTGCCTTTTGTCTTTGTAGGTCGCTCTTTTGATGCGTGGATGTTTAGAATTCCAAATAAATGAGGTTATTGTTGAATCTAATTGCTTAAAAACGATTTATTAATGTATATTGGTATGTTTTGAAATAAAAAGGAGCTTAGGAAGAATATTCATCTTAACAGTGTTAATTCTTCCAGCTAGTGTGAGATGAAGGGTTGACCATCTATGCAAGTCTTGTTTAATTTTTTCCATACAGACGACGAAATTTTGTTGATAAAGAGCTTTATGTTTACTTGTGATGTTTACCCGAGGTATTTAAACTGTTCTGCAATGATAAAAGGAAGGGTGTCTAATCTAATATTATATGCTTGAATTCACGGAAAGAGTACACTTTTATTCAGATTAATTCTGAGACCAGAGAGCTTTTGAAATTCTGTGAGTGCTGCTAAGACTGCAGGCACAGAATTTTCTGGTCCGATATATACAGTACCATGTCATCTGCATATAATGAGATTTTCTGTTCCAGTCCTTCTCTGCTAATCCCCTTTATCTGATCAGTATTTCGACAATGTATTGCCAGTGGTTCAATGGCAATTGCAAACAGCAGTGGTGACAAAGGGCATCCTTGTCTTGTGCCACGTTCTAGTTTAAAGTAGTCTGAGCAAATGTTATTGATGCAAACTGAAGCTTCTGGGTTAGTATACAGTAATTTAATCCATGCACAAATGTTGGGCCAAACCCAAACTTCTCCAAAATAGTAAAAGGTATTTCCATTCAATCATGTCGAATGCTTTTCTGCATCCAATGATAATAATATTTCTGGGGTGTTTGATTTAGTTGGTGAGTATATTACATTAAACAGGCGTCGAAGATTTGAAGATAAGTGTCGGCCCCTAATAAATCCAGTTTGGTCTTGTGATATTACTGAGGGAGCACTTTCTCCATCCTTCTAGCTATGATTTTAGAGAGTATTTTAACGTCGTTATTCAGAAGTGAAATTGGTCTGTATGATGCACATTGTAATAAGTCCTTATTTTGTTTTGGGAAGACAGTGATTAGTGCTTGGCGAAAGGTTTGTGGAAGAGATTGGTTATCTCTGGCTTCTGTAAATGTTGCTAATAGGAGGGGAGCTAGCTGAGCGGAGAATTTCTTGTAAAACTCTGCAGGGTAGCCATCAGGGCCTGCTGCTTTTCCACCTTGGAGTGACTTTATAGCATCCAGTAATTCTGATAATGACAGAGGTTTATCGAGCTCCTCCACACTAATAGCGTCAATTTGTGGTATCTGTAATTTATCCAGAAATGCATTAGATTGTATATTGTCTTCTTTAAACTCAGTAGTATATAGGGATTTATAGTAGTCTCTAAAAGTGTACATTATATTTTTGTGTTCGATGATTTTATCTCCATTCGTGTTAGTAATTACGAGATTGCGTTGCATACATCTTGCTTGTGAATTTGTTGCTAAAAGCTTATTAGCTTTCTCTCCATGTTCATAATAATGATGTCTGGATTTGTAAATTAGTTGTTCGGTTTCTTTAGTTGTCAAGAGGTTTAATTCTGAATGTAGAGCCTGCCTCCTCTTATGTAGAGTCTCGCTTGGTAGTCTGGCATGTTCTTCATCTATTTTAGTAATTTCGCTTTTTATCTCTGCTACTTTCTTCGCGCGGATTTATTTCTGTGGGAAAGATATGAGATAATCTGTCCTCTTAAGAAGGCCTTAAGAGTTTCCCAGAGTATTCCTGCAGAGATCTCAGGGGATGTATTTGTCTCTAGAAAGAATTCAATTTGTTTGGATATAAATTCAGTACAATTCTCGTCAGCTAATAGAAGCGGATTGAGACGCCATCTGCGGGGTGAGTGTATGGGGCTTAGTAATTTCAGCTCCAAGATCATCGGAGCATGGTCTGAAATAACAATAGCATCGTATTTACAAGATTTAATCTTAGGCAAGAAGTTATTATCTATAAAGAAGTAATCAATCCTTGAGTAGCAATGATGTACTGGTGAGTAGAAAGAATATGTTCTTGAATTTGGGTTTAAAAACCTCCAGGGATCTGATAAGTTGTGATCAGTTATAAACTTTGTAATTATCTTTGCGGTGTTAGTTGCCGTTCCCCCTGTGGAGGAAGTCTTATCTAAAAGTGGATTTAGAACACAATTAAAGTCCCCAGCCATTATAAGTTTATGAGTGTTCAGATTGGGAATGGATGCAAATAAATTTTGTATAAATTCCTTATCATCAACATTAGGTGCATAAACATTTATCAAAATCATTTTACAGTTAGATAAGTCTCCCATGACCATCACATATCTCCCTTCAGGATCCAATACTACATCTGATGCTACAAATGGTACTGTTCTATGTATGAGAATTCCCACCCCTCTAGTTTTCTTTGTAAAACTAGAATGGAACATTTGGCCAGTCCAGTCTTTTGCAGCGGAACTGATCCTTACTTAGTAAGTGGGTTTCCTGTAAAAATACTATTTTAGCATTTAGACCTGTTAGGTGAGAAAGTACTTTCTTTCTCTTTAATTGTGATTCAGGCCTTTAACATTCCAGCTTACGAAGTTAACTGTCCCATCATGGAGACACTGATTCTGAGTTTTTGGTGTCATATTATAGTCTTAACTGGAAGTGAAATAGTTTAGGTCTTAATTTCCTATTCCCCCAAGAGTTGTTGCCATGCAGCTTATTATTACGTTGATAGTTATAATTATAAAGATTGAGATGATAGATTAGATATAGATCAAGCCTGCTCTCTTTCTCTTCCCCCCTTAACCCCCCACCCTCCCTTTTTGCCTCCCCAGGTGAGGCTAAAACCCACTTCATGCAGTCCCAGTCCTCTGACATACCCAGAGACAGAGCACGTCCAAAGCACATCAAGCCCCCATGCAGTGGCTTTAAGGTTAAAAGATAGAGATATCTGTTACCAATATAGTCTTTAAAAGAGGAAAAAAAAAAAAAAAGAATTTTGCACTTAATATATATACATATATATATATATACACATATACATACATATATACATATATATATATACATACATACATATACATATAATCTTCATCAATTTTAGTGCATTAAGATGATATCCCCAGATAATAAACCCAGGTGATGGTGTTAAAGATGTGTCCAAAACAAGCATAACAAGTCTTAATGCAGTAATAGCAATAACAGCAAACCAAGGGTATGATATTGAACAGTCTCATTTAGGGTACACATGAAATAATTAGAAAAGAAAAAAAAGAGGAGGAAAACGTAATTAAGCACAATAAAACATAAACATTTAGACCTAGTAATACTAAGTAATGATAAGTAATAAGTAAGTAATAATAATATAAGAATATGAGAATATATGCTGATAAAAACCCGTATTTTAAAACAAATAGATCAGACAGTAGATTATTAATCCTAGCTTTATCATTTACCGCCATGACTCACAATTATGTATCAGAATAGTCCTGGGATCAGCTTTCTTAACTCATTTTCTGCCTCCTCCTTGCTAGCGAAAACATAGAAATGACCCTGCCATTCCACTTTCAGTTTTGCCGGATACAGGAGGCCGTATTTGACATTGGCTTGCCGTAGCCGCTGTTTAATATTATAGAAGGCGAGGCGTTTGATAGCTGTTGCTGGAGAGAAGTCAGGGAAGACGCGAATGTGGCAATCTTCATATATAATATCTTCCTTTTTTTTCCTGAGGAGTTCCATCACCTCTAACTTAAATGATAATCGTTCAAAACGAACTATAAAAGATCTTGGTCGGGGTCTGACGGTGTTTGATCCGCGTACGCGGTAAGCCGCTGCTATCTCAGATTCTGCTTTAAAGTCGCCCCGATTATTTTAGAAAAAGTTCAGTTGCGAATTTCACGGGTTTAAACTTTCTCGATTCTCCGGCAGCCTTCAATTCTGACATTATACCTTCTATTCCCATCTTCTAAAGCAGCCAGTCTGTCTCCAAGTTTTTCTCCGAGTTTTTACATTCAACTGACATTTACTGCTCTTTCCTCGGCACTGGCAGCTAGATGTTCGGCTATTTCGATCCGATTCGTGAATGTCTCACTAAGATGCTCCAATCGATCAGCAAGCGTGCTCAGTTTAACTGAGTTTTTCTCAATGCGCTCTTCGATTTTACCCAGCACCTGTCGAAGTTCAAGTTGTACCTCTTGGCGCAGCCTTTCATTTGCCTGTTGGATTTCCTGTTTTAATTCCTGTTTCAGTCTCTCAAGTGCCTTTGCCGTTGCTTTCTCATTAGCCTTCTCGCTTTTCTTTATATCTTGCCTGAGCTCAGCGAGCAACACTTTCAGTTCAGATAGCTGAAATGTGCCTTCTTGTGCCGTAGATGAAGCAGCAGACTCTGCTGAAGCCGGTGTCCCGCTGCTCCAGTCCGCGTAATTGCGTAACTGAAGCCGCGGACCTCCCGCCTTTTCCAGTTTCAGGTAATCCTCTCCAATCGGCGAGCTATCCACATCTGCACTCACGATCGCACCTTCGCCCCTTTTCGCTCTCAGCGGCGACGATGTAGCGGACCGTGGTCCCGAGGAGTCTGTACTTTCGCCCATCTGATCCAGGTCTGTCTCTGAGAGGCCGTATCTCGAACTAGGGCTTGCTGATCGCAGCTTGGATGTAGCTTTAGTCTTCGATTCTTTCGGACCCCCCTTCTTGTTGGCCATGTTTATATGTGTTTACATATACTGTAGCGGTCCCTCTCGGGTTGAATAAATACAGGATATCTCAGAATAATAAGCAAATAATATGAAAAATAGCACCACTGCTAGCGGAGCTCCACTTCAGACGTCCATCTCTCGCATCGGACGAGACCAAAGTCCAAAGAGGCCGAGTTTTAGAACTGGATAGATAGATAGATAGATAGATAGATAGATAGATGTGAAAGGCACTATATAATAGATAGATAGATAGATAGATAGAGTGAAAGGCAGTATAAAATCTATAGATGCTTAGTACCAAGTTTCCTGTTGATGTACCCAACTGGATTATAAATTAGACCATTGTTTGATAAACCATGAGAAACAGGATGAACTTGCAAAATCTCTTAAAATAAAAATAATAATAATGTGTGACTCTGTAGTTAGGATATAGCGGGTTGGATAATGGATGGATGGATGGATAATGCATTTAAAAAGTCACATACATCCTAAGCTAGCATGACTATCAATCAACCTAGTGGATGGGGTTAATTGTGGTAATTTAAAGTATCAACATTTGTCATGTCCTGTTAGCATCTGGGTGTAACCAATCATGTTGAAAGTTTCCTGATTGTGTAATGAATTCCTTTTTGAGTAGTGATCTAATCAATGAATTGCATAAATGTAGTGCAGAGGATAATCTTTTCTTAAATAGATAGATAGATAGATAGATAGATAGATAGATAGATAGATAGATAGATAGATAGATAGATAGAGTGGAACCTTGGGTCACGAACGTCTCTGAACACACACAAATCAGGTTACGACCAAAAACTTTTGCATCTGTTCACGACCACACACTCGGGTGACGAACAAGCCAGTTTCCCTTCCCTTCAGACAGGCAGCTGGACAGTGAGCCCAAGCAGGGGTGTTTGACTGACACTCGGTGGGGCAGAAGGAAGTGGTCGCTCCAGCTGAGCGATCAAGGAGCTGGAGTGACCAGAAGAAGGACGGCTGGCTGCGTAAGGCCAAGAAGGCAGTGGGGGTCACCAGTTAAAGATTGCATCGTGCTTGTTTTTAAAGAGACTGCTTCCAGCATTGTTTTAACCTCGTTGTATTTAATGAAGACTATTTTCTATTGGATTTCAACCTCCACTTCACTTCTGTTTTTATGGGATCATTTATTTATTGAAGGAGTCTGAAAGCACTGCACTTTATTTAATTTGGACTTTGTTTTTGATTGTTGTTTTGTTGATTTTAATAAAAGCACTTGGCACTTTTTGCACCATCCGATTGCTCCATTGTAGTGCCTCACTGTCATGCTCATCGGTAACATTAATGATGGTGACGGGTTTAAGGGCTCCCGGAAGTGAGATGGGAGCATGCAGCGAACCCACATCTTCACAGACTTTACCTCAAATCTCCACCCAGTTTCCCCTCACTTCCTTCATGCCAGAACTCAACGTTTTCTTGGTTGTTTATGGTTAGTTTTTGTATAAATTAAGGATTTTTAAAATGTTCATTTTTTCCCTGTGCTTAAAACTCTATCCTGCAATGTTAGTTTTCTCTGTTCAAGTTTTTCTCAGTGTTATTCAATGTTTTTACATTTAGTTTACTATTACGCTGTGCATTGTATGGTATAATTAACTATTTTTGTGCATAAAAATCTTAAAAAAAATATATTTACATACAGCACATATGATCCGGAACAGATTAATTGTATTTACATACAATCCTATGGGGGAAGTTACTTTGGGTCACGACCAAATCGGGTTGCAATCAAAGTTTTGGAACAAAACAAAGACCCAAGGTTCCACTGTAGATAGATAGTGTGACATTAGAGGGCACTGTTGCTCCTCAAACCCTGCAGACAAACGTTCAACACACCAAGTAAAAGCACCAGGAATATTTTTAATTTCTTTGAAATTGTGCCACAGTGCACCACAATCACACCAATACACAATAAATCCAATAATCACAGTACAACAAAACAATCCTCCACTCCCAGCAGCTCTGTCACACTACCTCCCAACTCCAGCTCAGCTTGCTGGGTTTCCCATAGTCCTTTATATAGTCCTTGCCCTAGACGTGCTCCTGTCCTTCTGTCCATGTGATTCAATAGCACTTCCGGGTCAGATGAAGACTTATATTTTTCTTCAGGTCGGAAGTACTTCTGTTCTTCCGTCCCCGTGACTTGGGAGTACTTCCGGGCTACAGGAAAAATAAAATTCCCTGCGTCTCCCTGTAGCGTCACATGATGGCACCCACGGCACCCAGCAGGGCTGTGAAGCCAAACTCTGTCTCCCATGGTGCCCTGCAGAAATCCAGGGCACCTCCATGCTGCAGGGAAGACGTCATCTAGCGTCTTGGATGTATCGGCCGGAATGAGCTGCTGGCCAACCATCACAATAGATAGATAGATAGATAGATAGATAGATATGAAAGGCACTATATAATAGATAGATAGATAGATAGATATGAAAGGCACTATATAATAGATAGATAGATAGATAGATAGATAGATAGATAGATATGAAAGGCACTATATAATAGATAGATAGATAGATAGATAGATAGATAGATAGATAGATAGATAGATCATTGGTCCCAAGGGGAAACTGTGGTGTGCCATCAGCTAACACAAAACCTCCAAAGAATAAGTTCTTGGTAGTTCTGCCATCATTTCTTTGGTTTTGCTAACATTGTGCCACACGAGGTTCAACCTCCATTTAACAATATTATCCACCAGGCTGCGTTATTCCACCTCCTGTCCAATCCCATGACTACAGATTTGTTTAAAATGTCTTCAAATGATATGTCTCTAATTTTAATTTCAGTTTTGACGTGTATTGGGTGAGCAGGGAAGTTCCTTGGTGCTGCCCATATTGCTGACCATCCTTGCCAGTACGCAGCTCTGTAGCCTCACTGCCCGCGGTGTGCTTGTGACGAGTATTCATGGCGTCCACCTTCATTGACCCAGCAGTTAAGGGCGGTATGGCACTAATGACATTCGAGGTGCCTTCATTTCCATTCGTGCCTGCTCACTTCCACATCAGCATTCCACAAGTTCTGTGGGAATATCATAGATACCTGTGATCGCTCACAGCTGCCAGAGGTGTCAACATTTCCTGTGACTGGCTAATCCAAGCTTTATCACTTGACTTTTCTCACAACATGAGCATTTATTTCCCACTGCCCCCCTCCACTGGCAGGTGATCATTTACCAGTTCACCTGGCAATGAAAAAAAAAGCATTTCTTTGACAGTAAAGCTACACGAGCTTCACCACGGTTAGCCCTTTCACTTCTGTAGGCAAACATTCAATCAAACTTGCTGTTGACTTAAAGAAATGAGAAGGCGCGCAGTCAAATATCAGCAAAGGCAGGGATCTGCTTCCACGCTGATAGGAGGCCTGCGGCAAAGAGAATAAGCGGCAGGTCCAGTCATGGTAGCAGTTACTTCATGTAATCCTCTTAAGGAAATATTTATCTAATCCCTTGTTTTGAGCAAATGTTCTGTCAGTGAAGTGAAGTGGACCTTATTCTCAATGTGCAGCAGCGTTTTAATTCATTTCTATTCATAAGATAACATCTAAGAATGAATAGACTGCTTCATTGTGCCTTGAGACATTACAATAAAAAGCCGGGGCAAGACGCACGTCATCCTAACACTTCACTCTATCATGGTAGGGTTACTTTTCAGAATTTGTTTCTTGAGTCAAATAACTGAAGGTCATTATGAAGCTATTTAAAACAGGTGAAATGAATAATTGTCTTTTAATCCTTCATGATTTCATACATTCAGATTGGATAAGGCTTGATCCTGTGCTCAGTCCTCGTCTGTGTCAAGTTTGCATGTTCTTCCAATGCCAATGTGGGTTTTATTTCCATAGTCCCAAACACAGGAAGGTTTGGTTCCCAAGCAATTACAACTTGGGCTGGTGGGCATTTGTGGGTATCTGTGTGTCTGGACCCCGAGGTGGACTGGCATCCCATGCAGAATTGGCTCCTGCCTGGTGCCCGGTGCTGTCAGGATAGACTCTTCATCACACAACATATGACGAAGGGGAGTTCTAAAAGTCCATTTGCTTTAACAGAAATAAAGAGATAACCCTCAATGTCGGTTTCCCCTTAGAAACCTCACTCGTTCTCTCATTCTCCACAACTTCACTGCATTTGTGCCATCCGTGGACTCACCTTTTCAAAACACCCACAAAAGTCATGTTTTCTCAGCTTGCCAGCTCTTCCTTCACTGCCTTCTTCTCGATCCTCAAAGCATTGTTGACCAAGTTAGTCAAGTAGGATGTGGCGTCCAAAAGGTTGATCCCAGAGGCATCAATGAAGTGGATGGTCTTGACGGCTCGTTGCACAGGAGCAATATCATGGTGAGAGAACCACTCGCTAATCTTGCACTTGGGATGACTTCTCTTGAGGTTTTGGAAAACTACAGCCAAGTATTTCTATGTGCAGACGTTGTAATGAAGAGCACACATGGGCTGGTGTCCCTTTTGGGTTAGGGTCCAGTCTATCCCCTGGGGAAAGAGAAAGCAACAAGAAAGGAACGATATTCCCTGCCTTAGCGAGACAATTGTATGCTCTGGCATCCCTGCTAGGACAGTTTTAAGTCCCAAACCTGGTCCAGAGCCAAAAATAATGATAAAACAGGTTGAGTCAACCTGCTTGGACTATTTACTCCCCTGATACACTAGATGGCAGCATCCATGGGTTACAATTCCCATATGAATACCCACAGGTCATGCTGTGAGCTGTAGTCCTATGAGGCAGCCCTTCTGGGTTCCATAGGGGCCTTACTTTGTGGGACTTCTGTTTGATCTGGAAGTTCTCCCAACACACCAGGTCCTAGTATTGGAAGCACTAGATAGATAGGGAAGGCACTATATCATAGATAGTGCAGCTAAAAACACAGACAATCATAACCCTGCATTAATGAAAATAAACAGGAGTTACAAATGGAGTTGAAAAAGGTAAACTGATGTCTTTATAGACATACTTTATAGTCTATAAAGATGGCAACACTTATGGTTAAGTACAGGCCTGACAGGAAGAGGCTGGTCCAGGGGGGATAGATATAAAACCCAACACTCAGATAACACACTGATGGGTGCCACCATCTTAAATAGGTGCTGCCTTGTACTACCAGAGATAGATAGATAGATAGATAGATAGATAGATAGATAGATAGATAGATAGATAGATAGATAGATAGATAGATAGATAGATCCACTCTGCCTCACCACAGAGAAATGGAGTTGTGAAGTAGAAGACCATGCTCATTCAAGAGCAGTGGAGGAAGAGATAAAATGACTCAGAGATAGAAAAGAAAATACTGGTGTGTATATACAACATGTGAGAATACTTGGTAAGGTATTGTTGTTAATTAACCTTGTGTTTGATCCCAGGAGTTCTGTCTGAGGTTTGGGGATGCTGCAACACCTAAAGGTCATCACATCTGAAACCACTTCTGGGCTTGGTTTCCGAAATGAGCTTCCAGCTTTCATTTTGACACCTGCTTTCCTCTTGTCCACTTATACTACCCATCTTTTAAAGTGACTCTCAGTGTGCCTGCTACAGCTTTAGCTTCTCTCATGTGCCTGGACACTATCAGCTGCCAGAAAGTGCTCAGAAGCCATTAAGAAGGCTAACAGAATGTCAGGTTATATACTGTAGCACCTTGATAGGTGGTGTTCAAGTCAATGGAGGTTGTGATCAAGCTTTATAACACACCGGTGAAGTCTAATCTAGAGTACTGTGTGCAGTTTTAGTCTCCTGGCCACAAAAGGACATAGCAGCATTAGAAACAGTCCAGAGAAGAGCAACTAGGCTGACCCCAGGGCTACAGGGGATGAGTTATTAGGAACGATTAAAAGAGCTGAGCCTTTACAGTTTAAGTAAAAGAAGATTAAGAGGTGACATGATTGAAGGGAATTAGTCCAGTGGATCGAGATAGTTACTTTAAAATTAGTTCATCAAGAACACAGGGACACAGTTGGAAACTTGTTAAAGGTAAATTTCACACAAACATTATGATGTTTGTCTTCACATAGAAGACCACAGACACATGGAGTAAGTGACCAAGTAGTGTGGTGGACAGTATGACTTTAGGGACCTTCAAAACTCGACTTGATGTTATTTTGAAGGAGTTAAGTGGACAGGGCTGGTGAGCTTTGTTGGGCTGAAGGGACTGTTCTTGTCTGGATTGTTGTAATGTTTTTAATGTTTCACGGCTTTAGTCCAGTATACCCTGATTAAAGCTGCTGATTAGTTGTTAACACTTCATCTCTTTCTTTGTCATTTGTACAACAATAAAAGGAATACAATAATTATGAACCATTGTTATCTCTTTTCTGTTCTGTTTCAATTCTCAGTATCTTGATATGGCACTTAGTGCCTCTGCTCCACTGCCAAGCTGCCAATAGAAAAGTCATCTGAGAAACCAACTGGCTTGGTATCATTGGATGGAACAATTCTGACATCAGACTGGATAGCCCAGTGCAGACTTTACTGTTGCATGACTAGCAGGGAGTTGATGGTCAGTTGGTCTCCAGGATGGTGACTTTGTCTGACTTTGTCAGTTCTAACTGACCATAGACCCCCCTCCCCGGTGGTTCATTTTTCCCAGGGATTCTGTTGACTGGAGTTTTTGTTTTCTTAGCCTCTGTTGGCAACTGACCACAACTAATTAATAGACGGGTAGTGCTGGGCTCCATTTATGTTAATCAGTTTTGCATTGCTTTGTTTGGCTGGATGTTTACCTTAATCTGTACCTTGATGTGCTTTCACCACATAATTAGTCATTTGTTCTGTTGGTAACTGTATTTTACTTTTGAATTTGCTCTTAGTGAAGAGCGCTCTACAAAAATGGAATTGAATTGAATTCAAAAGTGTAGAAGTAGAAGGCCGTCGAGAATAATCTTGAAAGGGTCATTACGAGAGCGGGAGTTACTCTGACACACTAAGATGTCTGTTGGTGATAGTCAAGTAAGAACCTTCCTGCACTGTTCATGTGGCAATAAAGTTGGATTTGAAATTAAGCTGTTATGATGGGCCTTGGGTGGTGCAGTGATTAGTGAAACCACCTCATACTACTGGGTTCAAGACACAGCTCAGTCACACTATGCCTGGAGTTTCTGTGTTTTCCTAGTATTCCTCTAGCAAAGTTAAGATAAGTCAAGAAGCTGGTGATCATCAACTGAATAAATGGATTCGGAAAATAGATGAGTCCTTATTTTAAAATTTTCATCTGTGGTGTGTTGCTGTCACCCAAGTCGCATGCATCTTGGTACTGTTGTAATATCATTTTCAGAAAGCCCCCCTCAACACTTGTTTGGTGCCATTTTATTGAATTCCCAGTAACTTATATACACACTGTCACACACGTGTGAGTAGGAGGCAGCTAAAGGGCCTGAGTAACTGTAATACCACCTCCGACCAGGGGGTGGCGGAGTGTGCTGACTGTCTTTCTCAGTTATTTGCAGACCATTCCCGGGAAATCCCAGCAGATTCCGGCACCCTTGATGACATCACTTTCGGCCCTGGCCCCAGAGATGAGGCCACTTCCGGTCCCGATGACATCATTTCCAGCCCCAGAGATTCTGATCCCGCAGATATCACTTCCGGTTCTTGCCCTAAAGATGACGTCACTTCCTGAGCGGGCCTTTAAAGCCGCCATCTTTCTTGCCTGAAGTCAGTTCTGTTTTGGACTCAGTCGTGTGAACATCTCTGTTCAACAATTTCAATTTTTGCAGCCAGGATATATTATATTATATACAGGTGGCTTCCCCAAACCTTTATCATGTCTCATGGTATTCTTTATCACAACACGTAAACATGTGACTTTCTAGGAATGCAAGAAATTTGACGAATGAGAGGAGGTCATTCAGTCCATCAGGCTCGTGTGTTTAGCTAATAGCTAAGCTGTCCCAACGTCTTCTCCAGATTCTTCTTAAATGTTCTCGAGGGTAAAGAAGTGCTTCCTGGCTACTCTCCTACATGCGCTTCCCACAAATTTTCACTGATGTCCTTGAATATGTGATGACTATGAAGAGCCCTGGGGCCTCATGTATAACGCCGTGCGTAGAACTCGCACTATAACATGGCGTAAGCACAAAAGCCGAAATGTGCTTAAGCACAGAAAAATCCAGATGCAGGAATCTGTGCGTACTCCAACTTCCACGTTCTTCCGCTACATAAATCCCGATCAGCGTGAAAAGTAGCGCTCGTGCACGCGCTTTATGTAACGCCCCAACTCCTCCCAGAATTACGCCTATTTGAATATGCAAATGAATATAAATCGCTCTTAAGCTCAGCCTTCTTTGAAAAGACAATGGGAAAAACACAGGGGGAAAATATAAGAATTTCAGCGAATACCAAGTGGAGGCAAAGGAAAAACATACTATTTGTTCAAATAAACCGCGGTATAATCAACAAATGGAAGTTGATCGAGTGACATAGCGTGTTGGAGAAACTTGAAAGCTCACGTTCACAAAATCGCACAGTGCCGCAAATAAAAAAGAAGTCACATATCAAAGTCACCGTGAAAAGCCGAGTTGTAGTCCACCGTCTGAGTGTCATATGAAATATTATTAGGGTACAGAGAAAAAAAAATAGGCACACAGTGGGGAAAAAGCACGAAATGTCAACTTCAATCTCGACATTTCCACTTTAATCACGTAGTTTATTTTGTCATTAAAGTAGAACATCATAAACTTCATCTTAAAATCGATTAATTAACCAGTTTCTCAAATCACATCGTAATTAAAGTAGCACATTAAATGCTTTGTTTTGTATTTGATCTTCTACTCGTATGTGCTCTGTGTGTGTGAATCACTACTTGCTTCTTAAACCGGCTCTCTTCCTCCGACTGGACACAGAGTCCATTACATTCGTGATATTACAGCTCTCTGAATAACTAAAATACTGAGATGTATACGTGATATCATTTTTATGATGATAGGAGTTAAAGCACGTTATTAAACATGAGTTTCACCGCGCAGTGATTGTGTGTGACCTTCGATGAAATAATTTATTGCAGCAGTACTCAGAGGCGGCTCTAGGCTTGTGGTGGCACTGGGCAGAAAAAGAATCAATGTCAGTAAGTAGCTTATGCCCGGTGGATGGCCTCGTCCGTTGCAGACACTGCATAGCCGCCTCGTGCTCATGACACAAGCATTTAACTTTTGCCGAAATTTGTCGCTGCATTTTTAGCTGTGTTGTTATTTTCTCTTTCTGTTTTATATTCAATATATATTGGCATAGCCACCGCTGCAGTCCTTGCTTTTCTTTCCCCAAGTAACCGATCGCCACACAATCAGCTCTGTAATAGAAGTTAAGCCATCTGTAAGCTTAGCGCCGATTCTTCAAAACGTTTAAGGAACATTAAAATATCTTCGTAGTACATGTTTAATTATTCTATCCTTCACGACACTCCCGGTGAAGAATATAGATTATTTAAATGAAGTTAAAGTTTTATCTGTATAATATTATAAGCATATTTTGCTGCATTTCACCTTAAAAATGATATCGTCATCATATGTAAATACGCGCTTTATAAAGTGGCTGAGATTGTGCGATATTATAACTGTAGTGCAAGTTTACAGTGAGGTGATTGTACTTATAAGTCCTAACAGTTCTACAAGGAACAATTGATTGAGTGCGTTTAAAGTTCTTGGGATGAAACTGTTTCTGAACCGCGAGGTCCGTACAGGAAAGGCTTTAAAACGTTTTGCAGTGGCTGAGACAGCGTGTCCTTGAAGCTGTATACTGATAATGCTCTTTCCGATCAGCTGCTGCTGTGATTCACACTCAGATACAGTGATATAAATACTCCGAGTGGTGCAGTGAGAGTAATATGGAAAAAGATGATCCGCTGTGGCAACTCCTAACAGGAGCAGCTGAAAGAAGAAGAAGAAGAAGGAGAAGTGAGAGTAACAACGCTAAAGCAGTTATGGTATTTGGAATGCTATGGCTGTTCCCTGGACCATTATATTGTTACAAGTTAATTACAATCAGATACGTTAAACTAATAAACAACATGCGGTTAGTTTCAGTGTATTTATAAAGCCACCTCAGGAAAATAAGGTGTAACCACACAGGAATAGTAGCATTGCTTTGACGCTGGGTGCCGCCAGTCTGCAAAACCGAGCGGAGAACTTGCATATGACAAGGTATGAGGTACCGTGGAAAACTGCGTGGCTTTACGCACGTTTTATACATCGCAATTTGAACGTGGAAAAGTTCTTACGCAACATTTCTGTGCCTATGCACCGTTTATACATGAGGCCCCTGGTGATTACACACTTCTTCCATTTCAGTTATTGAGACCACTGTGCTCTTGAGGACACTGACACTCAAAGCTTTAGGAATGGTTTGATCCCCTTGCTCTGGCTTTTTTTTTCTGTCACCTCACCACCAGGAGGTCCACAGAGAGAGTTCCTTGGACGTTATGGCTTGTATTTTTCTGACATGCAGAGCAAATTGTGGGACTTTCTATACACAGGTCCACATGTGCCTTTCTAAATGATGTCCAATCAATTTAGTTTGCCACAGGTAGACTCCAATCAAGTTCTAGACACATCTCATGAAGAATGAAAGCAAAGAGGATAGACCTTAGCACAGTTTGGAGAGCCAGAGCAAAGGGATCTCAGTTTTTGATTTTGAATACATTTGCAAACATTTCTGGAAATATGTTTCCACTGTGTCACACAGATGCGATTGGGAAAAGAACCTAAGGACTCGTTTGACTGTAATACCACCACCCCAACCCAGGGTTGGCGCTGTTGTCTGTCTCTGTCGATCTGATGATCGACAGCAAGATCATTCATGACATCACTTCCTGTTTCTGGCTGCCTGGACCCGCCTCTTCCTCTCCACCAACTTCTTAACTGGCTCTGTCACCAGCTTCAGAAACGTCACATGAATCATTTTGTTATTTTGCTTTTTCCAAATATATGGGGTCTGTTTACAGGTGCCCCAAATCTTTATTCCCTCTCTTCATTTTTATTACAAATATTATTATAGGCATTTGTGGGACATTTATCCAATTGAAATAAAATCTACAAGACAATAAAGTAGGCAGAAAGTGAGAGGGTCTCGATACTTTCTGAATCCATTGTTTATAAGGGTTCATGGCACAGATTCAGCCTCCCTTCCGTCCTACCGTGGTGCTTCATCTGACACACCTGCCTGTCACACCTTTTACCGGCTTATCTTCCTCATTCACGGAGTTATGTGTTTCGTTTCTCACTCTGATCACCTTGTCATTAGACATTTTTAAGTGCCGGAAAACCACATTCGGGTTGATAGACCCATTTAAAAAAGGGAGCTCACCTGCCAGAATGAGATCGACATCATGAGGAGCGCATCACCTGAGGCTACAAACAATGATGACTTTTAGAACAGACAGCATGGTCCAGTCATTTTCAAAATATTATAATTATTTTGCTCAAATGTTTATCCAAAGCAGCTTACGTAATTAAGGATTTTGAACACAATATTTACAAAATGTGAGGATAATTAGATTAGGTGACTCTTAGGGATATGCGGTCAGGGGAGGCAGATGAGGCTCTACCTGTCATCATGAGAAGTAAAAAAACTAATAATGATAACATAAAATGTGTCCACTGGTCTGTGCTATTAATATGTTTTTTGTTTGATTCCAATAATTTTGATAACTTCTATAGTCAAAATCGCTGAATTGGCGCAATTCCTGCTCAAATACAAGGGAGAAACACGAGGTGTGGCGGCGATGAGCCTCACCTCACCTCGGACTGCACTCTCCCTCACACACAGGGTTGATGCCTGTAATTGGTGCGTGCCTGCTGCTGAATCTCTGTTTGTCACCAATACAATGTGTGCAGACACGTTTATTATACACCCTGACTATCCACAGTCTGGCTAATATCTTTAATGAATTTGTGTGACATGTTTAGAGAAGGCACAAGGTGAGGCAGACAGTACCGTGCTGCCCTGAAGGGGGCGCATGTGAGCCCAACAGGTGTTCGTTGCTGCTGTTCTTCTACGCAGAGGCGCCAATAAATTAGCGATATCAGATAGTCAAGTGCACTGCAGCGGTCCGTTTATTCTTATTTTTTGTTCCGACTGACTGCCAAAATGGAAGATTAAGATTTTTAAAACTAAAGGAAAAAAAGGACATTTACAAGAAAGTGACAGAGATTTTCGTGGAGAAGGATAAGCTCAATGAATTCATTTACAAATAAATTTAAGACCATAAACGTTTTTCAATTTTATAAAAAATGACATCAGACTAAGAAAAAAAAAACAATCCACTATTTAAAAACTAAATTTTGACCTTAAATGAAATATTCTTTTGCTTTACTTGTTATCCTTCTGTTGAACAGTCTGTATTAAAATTGATTAAAGCATCAGAATTAAAAGCTTTTAAATACAACTAAATATTACAATTAAGGTCAACATTAAAATCCATCTTTTTTGCACACCACTCAATACTTTAATTTCTATTGAATGAATATGAATTGTGGAATTGCAACAGCAAAATTAGAATGCATGGAGGGTCACAACTGACCGCCTCCTTCCAGCATGGGCGGGCTTTATGGGCGGGAACCCGGAAGGGGTGGAGTCAATTGCCCTCACTGGTCTCCTTCTCAGTGCTGCAGGGGGGAAGAAAAGAGGTGAAGGTTAGGACAAGTACTCCCTTCCCTCGAACGGGGGTGGTATGTCCTTGCTTCAGATGGGTGGTCCACAGATGGGTGGTCCATAAATGGAAATGTGTAACTCAGGCCTAAATGGACAGTTTCTCAGGTTCACCAATCTCATGTAATGTTGTGCCTCCTTTGGCCTTTAGAAGAGCAGAAATTCATCTGGCCATCCATTCAACAAGAAACTTGATTCCTTGTTCATAAATGTCATACCATACAGAAACAATTGTATTGCACAGTGGCTGTACATTGGACACCATTTGTTGCAAGAAGTCCTTTCCACCTCATCCTGAAAATGCTTGATGAAGCTGGGATTGTGCAGACTACTAAAATAACGAAAGCTCACTGTTGTGTTTGTGATGCCATGGTGCGTTATGATGCAGGACGTGTCCATAAACTGTGTTCATGAAGGGATGGACTTGGTCAGCAAGAGTGTTCAGATATGCTTTACCATTTGGAAATTTTTCAGTGGGTTTCAGGGGCCATAAAGCATGCCATACCATCACGCTGCCACAGCCGGCCTGTACTGTTGTCACCAAACCAGATGGCTCCATGGACTCATGTCACTTGCACCAAATTCTGATCTTTCCATAAGCGTAAAGCAAATGGAATTTGAAGTTGTCCAACCAAGCAACATTTTTTCAACTCCTAGATGATCCAGGTTTGGTGTTACTGTGCCCAATGGAGACGTGATTTCTTGTTGTTCGGCTGACGTCAACACTGACATGGTCTTCATCTGTTTTCACCCATTCTTGAGGGAAAGAAACCTCACCCCTTCCAGCCATAGGGCTACAAAAGTCTGACACCTCCTGATGTTGTTGTCTCATTTGGAGCCAAACTTGAGGAAGGGATGGAGCTTCTTGTGATTGACCCAAATGCTTCTACAAAGCCAAGAAGGTTGCTTTACTTGGTCTGTTTTGTGCCCTCAAGCTCTGATTTTCATATATAATTGTTTAAGGATTAAAAGGTGCCACCCCATTGGTACCCCAATACTTTGGGGTCTCACCCTGCAGTTACTCACCCATCCACCCCATAAAGAAAAACCTTATCCACCAAAAAGTGAAGGTGGTCTGACTATGTTCTGATATGTCTCTCTAAAGGTCACATGGGGATCTCTGTTGGTTATCAGGAAATCCCCTTAACCACCAAAAAGTGAAGGTGGTCTGAATACGTTCTGAATGCATTGTGTTTTTTACAGATAAATGAGGTGTCTCTCTAAGGGTCACAGATGGCATCTCTGACATGAACTGGACCAGCGTCCTGTTGGTTCTGAGGTAAACCCCCTTATTCACCAGGGGTCCATAGGTTTGCTTGGTTTACACCTTAGTTGTGAGATGTGAAAGCATACTGTATATTGACTTTATGCTCTCAGTGTTTTTGTCGTCTCCAGTTTTGTGGTCTCACCTGCTTTTTTTATTTTTTTTTTGATAATGAGTGTCACTCACATTGAAAGGTAAATCCTGGGCAGGTTTGTGTCATAAAAACAAGAAACCAACTGCCTCCATTACCTGAACTCCAGAAATTCCAGAATAAGGGGACTGTTTATTTATCACCCTACAATGCAAAATGTAATACAATGTCCAGTCTAAATGGTGACCATGAAAGACGCTATAAACACTGATTGAGTGCTCAATGTGACATCTGTGGAAGACACTTTATAAAATAAACATTTACCAAGGGACGGCATGGCAGCGTTCAGTATGACAGAGATGACATACTGTAAAATGAAGGGTGACTCACTGAAGTGCGTCTTAATACAGTAGTCAACAGGAAAAACATTACAGAAGGCAAATACTGTAATGGTAAAGTAAGGCACATTGGGACTGAGTTCACTTGACTCAATAACCAATGCACCCTTAAATGTCCAGAGTGTGTGCTGCTTGGGTTACATAAAGGGCACCCCTTGGTGTCCATCGTATGGACTTTGGGAGGAGTAAAGATCTGGAGCATGTGCTACTTGAGCCACATAAACAGAGCATCTCAGTGTCAATAACATGGATGGGGTTTTGGTTGGGGAGCACAGTTGCTTGAGTTACAAAAACAGCGCCCCCAGGTGTCTATGGCATGGATGTGCATGTGGTTCGGGAGTCTTATAGGTCTGGAACACATGCTGCTTGAGTTATATAAGCTACACTTTTTAATGTCCATAGCGTGGATGAGGTTTAGGGTCTGAAAGGTCAGAGCGCGTGCTGCTTGACTTACATAAATGCTGCCTCTCATTGTCCATAGTGTGGATGAAGGTGTGGGTTGGGATTTGGTGTTTTAGCACATGTTGCTTGAGTTACATATACACCAGTGTCCATAGCATGGATGGGGGCTTTATAAGTCCAGAGCATGTACTGCTTGAGTTATATAAATGGCACTTCTTGGTGCCCAAAGCGTGTACATGGATTTGAAAGGTCAGATAGCGTACTACATGTGTTACAGTAATGGCATCTCTCTGTATCCATAGTTTGGACATATTTTGGTGGTTGGTCAGCGAGCGACTGCTGTTTGAGTTACATAAAATGGCACTCCTGGTGTCCATAGCGCGGATCTATCTATCTATCTATCTATCTATCTATCTATCTATCTATCTATCTATGTAAGTATTCTTCAGCTCTGGTAGTAAAAGGCAGCACCTATTTAAGATGGTGGCACCCATCATTGTGTTATCCAAGTATAGGGTTATCTATCTATCTATCTATCTATCTATCTATCTATCTATCTATCTATCTATCTATCTATCTATCTATCTATCTATCTATCTATCTATCTATCTATCTATCTATCTATCTATCTGTTATATAGTGCCTCTACTATCTATCTATCTAACTATGTAAGTATTCTTCAGCTCTGGTAGTAAAAGGAGGAGTTGATGATGGTAATCGACTGTAAACTGTGACAAAACCAACTATTATGTTTTAGTTGGACTCTCGTTGGTAGAAGGAAAGTTAGATTCATTGGTTTGACCGTGGATGACAATTTCCTATTATCTCTGAACTGGACTATGACTTGTCAGACTCAGATTTTGATACAAGTGACCGAAAACAAATGTGGGGTTCCAGCTTCAGCTGATTGGTCCCCAGTTAATCATTTCACTGACAATGTTCACCAGGAAGGACTGCCACTTAACAATGATAAGAGGTAGAAACCAGATTGCAATGCACTGCGACCGTGTCCCAGCCTCACAAAAACAGCCTGGCCACACATTCTTGAAATCATTGCTTGTAAAAAACTATGGTTTTTTGTGGAAAAATATTCAGCTCTCACAGAGTTAAGATGGTGGCACCTATCATTGGGTTATCCGAGTATTGGGTTTTTTATCTATCTATCTATCTATCTATCTATCTATCTATCTATCTATCTATCTATCTATCTATCTATCTATCTATCTATCTATCTATCTATCCGGGAACTTTCCCAATGTGATTTCTATTGAATTATGCTGTACTGGTCCATTACAATAATTTGCACATTTGACATCTGGACTGACTCATTCAGGACTTCACTTCACAAGCTTTCTCTTCAGGGTCCAATGCTTTGGCCACCAGGGGGCAACACTGCCTTGCTAGTTTGCATTTCTCAAACAAACTTTAAGCATCTTTACAAGTCCTGACTTGCAAGGTAAGAAAATAAAAAAAAAATCAAAGAGCCAACTGCACAAAAGCTGGGTGTATTGAATGTCCTGAACATCTCGATGCCCCTCAGATTCACAGATGAATCCTTTGCACATAACCGTTCAGAGATTGTCACCAGATGCCTCATTTTTTTTTTTTTGAGGCATTATAGGGCAGCCCTGCCTTTTTTCTTTTTCTCTTTTGTTTTTTAAGCTTGACACCCATGCAAATCCCTCTCAGGATTCAGAATAAGCTCTGGATAGCTGGAGGAGAATATTCAAAGCATTTTAATGCTGCATTTGGTTGCTGAAAATTGCGGCTATGCCTGATTGCAGATGTCAGTTTTTGCATTACTGATGTTCTATTTAGGTCTGCGTTTGTCAACACTTTATGAAAATCTCGTTCTCTGTGGGTTTGACTAAAATCTTGGCAGGGCTTACAGAAGAGAAAAAAAAAAATCTCTTTTTTTGTGTTTTGCCTGTCAAATCGTCATTTTCAGTCTGCCTGCACCTGAATAGAATTACATTGCACAATAGCAGACAAGGAAATGTCGATATTTTAATGCTGGTTTCTCTTTTTGTGCGTGTATATGTGTGTGTGGGTGTGTGTGTGTGGGTGTATGAGTTCATTAAAATGGATTAATCTTTTTTTTTGTCATTTTTTTGACAAGAGAAATTATTCAAGTTTGCTGAAAGTGTGATGAGTTTTTAGAGTCCCTGCCAAGCCGATTTAGAGAGCTGCCTTGGAAAACTTTAGAGAAATTGTTGGGGGAAATGTGGGTATATTTAAAAAAAAAAACACTTTCCAGGAAATAAGGGTTTAATTTTCAAAAGCAACACAGAGGGGGTGTATAATGAGGCTCCTTTTACGGAAAAAAATCCAATCATTTCAATACAAGTACAGTGCCAATAAGAATTAATTCACCACCTTGTCTGTCTGGGCTTCAGTTTTTACATTCTCAATGTGAATGTGGTGGAAGGGTGCGACTGCAAGGGGTGGAGGTGGTGATGGTAGACGAATTTAAATACTTGGGTTCAATGGTCCAAAGCAATGGAGAGTGCAGCAGAGAGGTGAAGGAAAGGGTGAGCACAGAGTGGGCTGGATGGAGAACATTACAAAAATCCAGACGAGAACAGGCCATTCAGCCCAATGAAGCTCACCAGTACTGTCTATTGTTTTCTTCCAATAAAAAAAACATCAAGTCAAGTTTTGAAAGTCCCATAAAGTCTTACTGTCTACCACACTACTTGGTCACTTATTCCAAGTGTCTGTCATTCTTTGTGTGAAGAAAAACTTCCTAATGTCTGTGTGAAATTTCCCCTTAACAAGTGTCCAACTGTGTCCCCGTGTTCTTGATGAACTCATTTTAAAGTCACCATCTTGATCCATTGGACTAATTCACTTCATAATTTTAAACACTCCAGTCAGGTCTCCTCTTAATCTTCTTTTTCTTAACCTGTAAAGGCTCAGCTCTTTTAATCTTTCTTCATCCCCTGTAGCCCTGAATCAGCCTAGTTGCTCTTCTCTGGACCTTCTCTAGTGCTGTTATGTCCTTTTTGTACCCTGGAGACCATAACTGCACCCAGTACTCCAGATGAGGCCTCACCAGTGTGTTATAAAGGTTGAGTAGAACCTCCTGTGACTTGTACTCCACACATCAAGGCGCTATATAACCTGACATTCTGTTAGCCTTCTTAATGGCTTCTGAACACTGTCTGACAGTCGATAGCTTAGAGTCCACTATGACGCCTAAATCCTTCTCATAAGGTGGACTCTCGATTTTCAGACCACCCATTGTGTATTCAAACTTGACATTTTTACTTCCTACGTGTAATTCTTTACATTTACTGACATTACATTTCATCTGCCACAAATCTGCCCAAGCCTGTCTGCTATCCAAGTCCTTCTGTGATGATATAACGGATTCCAAATTATCTGCTAATCCACCTATTTTGGTGTCATCTGCAAACTTAACCAGCTTGTTACTTATATTCCTATCTAAATCATTTATTTACTAGCCATGTGCGCCTAACTACGTTGCGCGTGTTAAAGTTGTCTGTGAAGGGCTCCCTGTTTAAACGCGGCTGCCAGTCGTGAACTTCATCGCACAGCATTATGATTTTTTATAAGGGAAACAAAATTACAAAAGAAAACCCTTGGATATTGATTCGACAGGAACGTAATTATGTGGTGGTGTAGCAGCATTTCTGCTTCTGTCCGTTCACAGTCCGTCTCGTTTTCACGATGCTATCGTTTCCTCTCACGATGTCTTCTCAACCTTTCTCCAGTCTCGCAGGTTGCTTTGTGGCAATCCAAAGAGTAAGGCAATATACACGGAGCAATGGTTATAAAAGGGGGACACAAAGGTATCCAGGCTCTTTAAAGCATAAATAGGGATCACTTCACTGACATGTGAGCAAGCCACGGTACAACTGTGAGACGAGCAGCACTCGCCGGCTACAACGTTACAATAATAATTTCCGGAACGTGCTGTTACGTTTTCATTCATTTCACCCACTGTCTTTCTTTCATTCATATGTTACGTAGGCACGTACCTTTTATCTTTGGCAATCTCATTCTCTAACCAGGCCTTAGGAGCTAACCAGCGTAACACTGTCCACCACCCCTTTCATTATTCCGGCACATTGTTGACATCCGTGAGTAACAACAACGTACTAAACTAGAAGGTGGTCTACGCATGCGTGGAAATCGTGGACAAACAAAGATCAAGATCTAAATGAAGATCTCTTTAGTTAATTTAAAGCACAACGATTTGTTTAGTTTGAATGTCTGTGTTTTGAGGTGTGACTGGCGTTCTACAGTCTTCAGTAGTATAAGCCAAGAGGAGATTCTTAATGCAATGCCTATGTTTTAGCTGTCTCTCTACTGCCATCTAGTGCTTCTTCTTCTAATTCATTCGCGGACAAACAAAGATCAAGATCCAAATGAAGATTATATATAGAGACATTAAAAATAGCAGCAGACCCAGCACTGCCCTCTGCTGGTTACCACTCTTAACGTTGGCCAATTCTGATGAGGTTCGTCACACCATAACCCTCTCCTTCCTGTGTCTGAGATAATTCTGCACCCATCGATAGCTTAGAGTCCACTATGACTCCTAAATCCTTCTCATAAGGTTTACTCTCAATTACCAGACCTCCCATTTTGTGTTTTACACCAGACATCCAGAGTGCTTAGGTCTTCTGCTCAGTTGTCTCTTGTTCTCCATCGTACTGAGTGTCAAACTAAGGGGGGCAGACAGGGTTTTTACAGCTGCTGCTCCTCGCCTGTAGAACTCTTGACCTCGTCACATAAAGGAGTCGTCTACAATTGAAATGTTTAGAACGAGATTAAAGACTCATTTCTATTCACTTGCTTTCCATTACCTTCTGTAATACTGCTGGTTTCCTCATTGTGATTATGTAACATTGCTTCTATTTACTATTTATTTTATTTCTGTTCATTTATTTTATTTCTATTTATGTTATTCATGTTAATTGTTTGTTTTTCTTTAATTCTATTATTGTAAAGCACTTTGGCCACAGCATTCCTATGTTGTTTTAAATGTGCTATATAAATAAAATTGACATTGACATTCAAATCTAACATTTTTACTTCCTATGTGTAATACTTTACATTTACTGACTTTGTTACTTATATTCCTTTCCAAATCATTTCTATATATTAAAAATTGCAGCGGACCTAGCACTGCCCTCTGCTGGTCACCACTCTTAATGTTGGCCAATTCTGATGAGGTTCCTCACACCATCACCCTCTGCTTCCAGTGTCTGAGCCAATTCTGCACCCATTGATAGCTTAGAGTCCACTACGACTCCTAAAACCTTCTCATAAGGTGTACTCTCGATTATCAGACCTCCCGTTGTGTATTCAAATCTAGCATTTTTACTTCCTATGTGTAATACTTTACATTTACTGACTTTGTTAATTATCCATCCATCCATCCATTATCCAACCCGCTGAATCCGAACACAGGGACACGGGGGTCTGCTGGAGCCAATCACAGCCAACACAGGGCACAAGGCAGGAAATAATCCTGGGCAGGGTGCCAACCCACCGCAGGACACACACAAACACACCAAGCACACACTAGGGCCAAATTTAGAGTCACCAATCTACCTAACCTGCATGTCTTTGGACTGTGGGAGGAAACCCACGCAGACACGGGGAGAACATGCAAACTCCACGCAGGGAGGACCCGGGAAGCGAGCCCAGGTCTCCTAACTGTGAGGCAGCAGCGCTACCACTGCGCCACCGTGCTGCCCTTTGTTACTTATACTCCTTTCCAAATCATTTCTATATATTAAAAATGGCAGCAGCCCCAGCACTGACCCCTGCTGGTCACCACTCTTAACATCAGCCAATTCTAATGAGGTTCCTCACACCATCACCCTCTACTTCCTCTGTCTGAGCCAATTCTGCATCCATCTACACACATCACCCTGAACTGCCACTTCTGTTAGTTTGAAGAGTAGCAGGTGTGATTTGTGATAACTACAACAACACCAATAACATTTATTTCTAGAGCACGTTGTCATACAAATGATGAAGCTCAAAGTGCTTTACAAGATGAGGAAGGAAAATTTTCAAGAAATTAAAAGTATCAAAATAAGATTAGGCAATACTAAGTAACAAAGAACAAAGTAATGTCTGATGCCCAAGAGGGCTGGAGAAAAAAAAAAAATCTGCAGGGGTTCCAATGCCCACGAGGCCACCTGACCAGCCTCCACTGGGCATTCTACCCACCATAAATGATCTCAGTCAGTTCTCATGGTTTTCAGGCTTCACGTGAAAGAATTTGATGATGAGATAGAAGAGTAATCAGTGGCGTAGCTCGAGTTTGTGCCGCTCGGGGCGGGGCGGTGCTTCAATTTGCGACCTCAAAAATATCTGAATATGTTAACCTATTTAAATAGAAAATTAAAATGATATATAGAGAAAAATGAAGATAAATTTTGCATAGATTTATTCACATTGTGGTCTTTGGCCGACTTGTCATCCCGGCCAATACCCCCAGGCCGCCAGATGGAGCCCTCCCTGCAGTATGGAGGTGCCCCGAAGACCAGCAGGGAGTCATGGACAATGTAGTTTTTACACACAGCCCTGCTGGATACCACAGTGGCCACAAGAGGGAGCTGCAGGGAGGACCGAAGAGTCATATGTGCCCTATAACCCGGAAGTGCGTCATAGAAGGAGCGACGACAGAAGTAGCGTACTTACGGGGTAAAGAAAAGGACTTGTACCTGACCCGGAAGTGATAAAGAATCACATGGCCTGAGGATTGGGAACACTTCTGGGTCAGGGAGAATAAAAGGACCGTGGGAGCTCCCAGATGGCGAGCTGAGCTGGGTGGAAGGGTGGCAACGCGCCTGGGAGTTGGAGGATTGTATTTGTATTGGAGAATTGTGTTTGTTTATGAGTATAGTGGAGGAGAGGGTGCTTTGTGCACTGTGGAAGATTAATAAAGTCAACTATTGGACTTTTACCTGGTGTCTGGAGTCTTGGACAGGGGTTCAAGGGAGTGATAGCGCCCCCTATCTGTCACAATATATAGAGAAACAGCAAACATTTTAGCCATTCTAATTATTAGTTTAACTCTTTGAGATCTGAATATTTTTTCCAAAAAGAATACAAAGCACATGGCAATGGTTTCACGCAGAAATCAACATAAAATTTCTGTTGCTGCACGCTATGGCTACAAGTTCACCAGAAATGTACGGCAGGCTGTCTTTGAGTGGCAGGGGTGGCAGGCACAGTGCATCGCAACACGGTTTGTACTTCTTCTCATTGTAAGTGGCGGTCCTCCCAGGCGAATGTGGCCATAGGTGCATCAGCTACACAAACCTGTTCAGGACTATGATCAGCTGGGGACCGATCAGCTGATGCTGGTACCTTTCGATCAAAATCAGGGTCTGACAAGTCAAAGTCCAATTCAGTAATGATATGCAAACGTCGTCCATAGCGTATTTTTGATTTATGCATTCACTTCAATCTCACACTAGATGTCAGTGCCATTTCTGCCATTGTTTACTCCTTGCTGCTCACTTGAGCACAGGAAATGTTGGACAAATCGATGACATTAACTCTCCTGATTACGAAGAGAGTCCACCTAAAACATAGCGGCAGGTTTTGTCACCGTTTACAGTTGATTATCATCGTCAAGCCCTCCTTTTGACAAAAGTCGACACCCGTCCTGAAAGAGTTAATATAATTACGCTGCAAAAACCAGAACCAGTGTGGTGTACAAGTGATAGGTGGGGATGTTTAATACGCAGAGCAAGAACACATTCGGATTGATAACGAAACTAAATTATAAATTGTAAATTAGTTGTGTATCTTCCTAGAGATTATGATCGGTGTAATGTTTCTGTTTATTTTTGTTATTGCCTCATAAATTTCAACTGCTGTGTCTGATGCTGTCACAGAGGGACAGCCAGAAAATTATTTTTGGAGCATTTGTGGATAAAAATCAGAGAATTTTACTTTTTTCATTTGAGTGATATTTTTCTGAACCCTGATGCTTACGCACAAATTGTACTGAGCCTTTTGGCCAATAGCGATGCCCCCAAAAATGTGCTACTCGGGGCAGACCGTCCCCTCCGCCCACCCCTAGCTACGCCACTGAGAGTAACTGCAAGAGTCAAAGGGAAGGTCTATAAAACGGTAGTGAGACCCGCCATGTTGTATGGTTAGGAGACGGTGGCACTGAGGAAAAGGCAGGAGGCAGAACTGGAAGAGGCCGAGTTGAAGGCGCTACGATGAGTAATGAGGGTAGACAGGATTAGGAATGAGTGCATTAGAGGGATGACATGGGTACGAGGTCTTGGGCACATGCTGAGGAGAAATGAGGGGTACATCAGGAAACAAATGAAGAGGATGGAACTGCCAGGCAAGAGGAAAAAAGGAGGTTTATGGATGTGGTGAGGGAGGACGTGAAGCCAGTCGGTGTGGCAGAAAATAATGTGAAGGACAGGGAGAGATGGAGAAGGATCATCTGCTATGGCAACTGCTCAATGGGAGCAGCCGAAAGAAGAAGAAGAAAAATGTCAATTTATTGGTAAAGCGTATTAAACAAACAGCAAACGTAGACCAAAGTGCTACACAAGTAAGAACTATAGAAATATAACATTACATAACATGAAAAAATGATGTCAGACATAACCAGAGTAAAACTATTAGGAATACTAATCAAAACTCAATGACAATTATAAGACATGATTTATTAGTCGATAACGTAAGCGTATATGGATGCGTAATGTACAGCTTATTAGAGAGTTTTGGGGCTGCAACTGGGAAGGTGCGATCTCCCCTGTGTTTCATCCTCCGCTTGGGAACACTCAGCGGCGTTTGGTCGGGAGACCGAAGTGACCTTGCAGGAGTGTGGTGATGCACGAGATCTGGGAGGTAAGGTGCTGCTGACCCATTCAAGGACTTCAAAACATACTGTAAACATCTTGTGAAAGGATTTGACAGACACAAGAAGAGGTCTGGGGAGCAGCCGCCCATATACTTGACTTAGGCTGCCAAAGATGAAAGTTTGGTTCCATGAACAAAAGGGCTCAACAGCCTTCAGTCCAACAATAGAACAAAATGACAGGCACACATGGCGGTTTTACAGCCAGACAGGGGAAGTGATGTCATCGGGGCTGGAACCAGATGTGATGTCATTGGGCCCTGGAACTGGAAGTGACGTCATCAGGCCCGGAAACAGCAGTGACATCCTTGTGGCCTGAACTGAAAGCGACGTCCTCAAGTGCAGGCAATATTTCCCATGGTTGGTCTGACGATGAAAAAGTGGAAGGATCAGTGCATTATCCCTTTGTGAGCCCCATGTATGACAATCTAAAGACCGATTCTAAAATGGACTGGAAGCCAATGGAGAGAAGCCAGCATGGGAGTAACGTGTAATCATTTACAGTGCATCTGGAAATTCTTCACAGCGCATCACTTTTTACACATTTTTTTATGTTTATGCATTATTCCAAGATGGATTAAATTCTTTTTTTTCCTCAGAATTCTACCCACAACACCCCATAATGACAATGTGAATAAAGTTTACTTGAGATTTTTGCAAATTTATTAAAAATAAAAAAATTGAGAAAGCACATGTACATAAGTATTCACAGCCTTTGCCATGAAGCTCATCCTGTTTCCCCTGATGATCCTTGAGATGTTTCTGCAGCTTCATTGGAGTCCACCTGTGGTAAATTCAGTTGATGTGACATGATTTGGAAAGGCACACCCCTGTCTATAGAAGGTCCCACAGTTGACAGTTCATGTCAGAGCACAAACCAAGCATGAAGTCAAAGGAATTGTCTGTAGACCTCCAAGACAGGATTGTCTCGAGGCACAAATCAGGGGAAGGTTACAGAAAAATTTCTGCTGCTTTGTAGGTCCCAATGAGCACAGTGGCCTCCATCATCCGTAAGTGGAAGAAGTTTGAAACCACCAGGACTCTTCCTAGAGCTGGCCTGCCATCTAAACTGAGTGATCGAGGGAGAAGGGCCTTAGTCAGGGAGGTGACCAAGAACCCAATGGTCACTCTGTCAGAGCTCCAGAGGTCCTTCCAGATGGACAACCATCTCTGCAGCAATCCACCAATCAGGCCTGTATGGTAGAGTGGCCAGACGGAAGCCACTCCTTAGTAAAAGGCACATGGCAGCCTGCCTGGAGTTTGCCAAAAGGCACCTGAAGGACTCTCAGACCATGAGAAACAAAATTCTCTGGTCTGATGAGACAAAGTTTGAACTCTTTGGTGTGAATGCCAGGCGTCACGTTTGGAGGAAACCAGGCACCGCTCGTCACCAGGCCAATACCATCCCTACAGTAAAGCATGGTGGTGGCAGCATCATGCTGTGGGGATGGAACTGGGAGACTAGTCAGGATAAAGGGAAAGATGACTGCAGCAATGTACAGAGACATCCTGGATGAAAACCTGCTCCAGAGCGCTCTTGACCTCAGACTGGGGCGACGGTTCATCTTTCAGCAGGACAACGACCCTAAGCACACCGCCAAGATATCAAAAGAGTGGCTTCAGGACAACTCTGTGAATGTCCTTGAGTGGCCCAGCCAGAGCTCAGACTTGAATCCGATTGAACATCTCTGGAGAGATCTTAAAATGGCTGTGCACTGACGCTTCCCATCCAACCTGATGGAGCTTGAGAGGTGCTGCAAAGAGGAATGGGTGAAATTGGCCAAGGATAGGTGTGCCAAGCTTGTGGCATCAGATTCAAAAAGACTTGAGGCTGGAATTGAGCAAAGGCTGTGAATACTTATGTACATGGGATTTCTCAGTTTTTTTATTTTTAATAAATTTGCAAAAACCTCAAGTAAACTTTTTTCATGTTTTCATTATGGGGTGTTGTGTGTACAATTCTGAGGAAAAATATTAATTTAATCCATTATGGAATAAGGCTGTAACATAGCAAAATGTGGAAAAAGTGATGCGCTGTGAATACTTTCCGGATGCACTGTATGTGCACTTAGCAAGCATTATGAAGCATCTGCAGGTGAGAGATGGATGACTGACTGACCACTGTATATAACTAGAGTGACCCTTGTATATACGTAACTAGAGTATGTACTTGCCTTGACGGTGCTCTCCAATGCATATATAAATGTATGTATACATTATATAAATGTATATACTGTATATGTTTGTATTTATATTTTTATGTGTGTAGGCCAAAAGAGATTGTTGATTGAAGTGGAGCCCCCGAAACTGTGAAGCCCAAGGCCCCCTTCACTCTATTAGCTTATTGAAAACACATACATTAGCGGAAGTGAAAGGAAAACTGGAGTACCTGGAGAACCCACACAGACACTGGAAGAACATGCTAACTCCACACTTCTGAGCTAAAAAGTCAAACCCAAG
The DNA here is from genome assembly GCF_016835505.1 of Polypterus senegalus. Classification (NCBI taxonomy): domain Eukaryota; kingdom Metazoa; phylum Chordata; class Cladistia; order Polypteriformes; family Polypteridae; genus Polypterus; species Polypterus senegalus. The sequence continues at coordinate 9,698,136 of NC_053160.1, forward strand.
ATGCTGCATTTGTGAAGTACCAGGGCTAACCACTGTGTCACAATGCCCACCACCCCCAGAGGTGGCACAGAGTTTCGCCCAGAGACTGTTCAGTGTCTGTGTAGATTTTTCACATTCCCTTAAATGGTTTACCAAAGGTATTTTGGTTTTCATGCAGTACCAGTTAATTTAATTCATTCATTCATTTTCCTACACTAATGTTTTGATGCACACTTAGCAGTGAGGCCCATATGTCCCTTTTTTCCCCAGCAACGCTTACCAACTCATATTGTGGGATCTTAAGGCATTCCCAGGTCATCATGGGAGATATGATCCTCCCAGTGAACCTGGTGTCTTTCCTGGGGTCTCTTTCATAGCAGGTTGTGCCTAGAAAACCTCCACAGGGAGACGTCCAGGGAGTCATCTGTATCAGATGCCCGAATCACCTCAATTTGCTCCTCTCGATACGAAGGGTCAGCAGCTCTACTCCGAGCCTCTCCCAGATGTCTGCGCTTGTTCCCAAGATATTTAAACTCCTCCACTTGAGGCAGTCCACCTTTTTCCAATTGAGGACCATGGTCTAAGATTTGGAGGTGCTGATCCACATCCCTGCCGCTTCACACTCAGTCACAAACCATCACAATGCATTCTGGAGTTCACAGCCTGATGAAGTCAACAGGACCAAAGTCATCTGCAAAAAGCAGTGACGCAATTCTAAGGCCACCGAGCTGGATTGCAATTCCCACCTGTGCCTTGATATCTTGTCCATGAAAATCACAAACAGTATAGGAGACAAAGCACAGCCCTGGTGGAGTCCCACACCCATTGGAAATGGTGCTGATGTGTTACAGAATATGCAGACCTGGTGCTCAGTGTGACTATACAGGGGACCGAATAGCCTTTATTAGGAGCCCCGGAACCCCATACTCTCCCAGCACTCCCCACAGAAGGAACTTGGTCATACGTCTTCTCTAAGTCCACAAAACACATGTAGGCCGGTTCGGGTGTACTCCCGTTGCCCTTCTAGAATCATCATGAGGGTAAAAAGCTGGTCCACCATTCCATGGCCTGGATGGAATCCACAATGCTCCTCCTGGATCTGATGTTCCACAATTGGATTGAGCCTCCTCTCCAGTAGCCTGGTATTAGCTTTTCCAGAGAGGCCAGGGAGTGTGATCCCCCAATATTTGGAGCACATCCTTCTGTCACCCTTTTCAAAAATGGGGACCACCACCCTGGTCTGTCACTCCAGAGACACACTGAAAAGGTGTGCCAGCCACAATAGACGTATAATAATGTCCAGAGCCTTCAGCATTTCTGGGCAGACCTCATCCACCTCCTGGGACCTTGCTTAACTGGCACATCCGTAAACTGGCCCTGGTTGGCACTTCATTCCGGATTGCTTTGTTGTTGATGCTGGCTGGATAAGCTCTTACCCATGACCTTCAATAAGATAAAGTGTATGAGTTGGTGGCAACTTCAGTTAAGGACAGGGTTGGCACACAAGGTATGATTTTACATTTAAGCTCAGAATGTAAACCTCATCTTTCTTTTTCCGATGAACTTACCACGTGTCACAACTGTCAAGTCATTTGTAGTATCAGTTACTACCCATAACGATCTGTGAGGTGTGATCAAACAATATGGTGACTGTTTAAATAAAAATAAATTACTACAGAGAGGTGAAAAAGAGAGTGCAGGCAGGGTGGTGTGGGTGGAGAAGAGTGCCAGGAGTGATCCGCTGACAGACTGATGAGATTGCTTCTCCCCCACACTATGCGACTCTTCAGTTCCACCTGGGGGGGTAAACGTTAACATTATTCAAAGTTATTGTCTGTTATACCTGCATTGTTATCACTCTTTAATTTAATATTGTTCTTTATCAGTATGCTGCTGCTGGAGTATGGGAAGTTTCCCTTGGGATTAATAAAGTGGCCTGGTCCAGCCACTCAGGTCCTCAATAATGAGGATCCTATGTGCTGGATCATCCTTGGGGAAACGTGCCACATGGCCGTAGTGCCGTAACAATGCAGGTCATTTGCCTCATTTGGAACTCCATGAGCAACACAAAGTCAAACCTGCAGTACCCAAGGATTTTCTGGAGAGACACAGAACTGAAAGAGTCCAGTCTTCGTCTCAGGTCACTGGATAACGTCCATGTCTCACAAACAAGAAGCACCAGGACTCTAAAGATTTGAACCTTCGTCCTTTTGCAGATATCAGGAGCGCCACACACCCCTTTCCAGCGACCTCATGACCCCCCATGCTCTCCCAATCCGTCATCTATATGCTACACCAATCCCTCTTCGAATTGGACAGAGGCAGTGGTGCTGTAAGAATTATGTTTCTGGACTTCTCTAGCGCCTTCAACACCATCCAACCTCAGTTTGACATCCGTGGTAGAGCGACGGGCGCTGAGCAGACTCCTGTTAATCGTGGAGAATCCACTGCATCCACTGAACAGGATCATCTCCAGACAGAGGAGCAGCTTCAGTGACAGACTGCTGTCACCATCCTGCTCCACTGACAGACTGAGGAGACCCCACACTATGTGACTCTTCAATTCCACCCATGGGGTAAACGTTAACATTATACAAAGTTATTGTCTGTTTTTACCTGCATTGTTATCACTCTTTAATTGAATATTGTTTTTTATCAGTATGCTGCTGCTGGAGTATGTGAATTTATCTATCTATCTATCTATCTATCTATCTATCTATCTATCTATCTATCTATCTATCTATCTATCTATCTATCTATCTATCAGGTATATAGCACCTTTTCTATCTATCTATCTATCTATCTATCTATCTATCTATCTATCTATCTATCTATCTATCTATCTATCTATCAGGTATATAGCACCATTTCTATCTATCTATCTATCTATCTATCTATCTATCTATCTATCTATCTATCTATCTATCTATCTATCTATCTATCAGGTATATAGCACCTTTTCTATCTATCTATCTATCTATCTATCTATCTATCTATCTATCTATCTATCTATCTATCTATCTATCTATCTATCTATCTATCTATCTATCTATCTATCTATAGGACGGTAGTAAGACCAGCTATGTTATATGGGCTGGAGACGGTGGCACTGACCAGAGAGCAGGAGACAGAGCTGGAGGTGGCAGAGTTAAAGATGCTTAGATTTGCATTGGGTGTGACGAGGATGAACAGGATTAGAAATGAGGACATTAGAGGGTCAGTTCAGGTTGGATGGTTGGGAGACAAAATCAGAGAGGTGAGATTGCGTTGGTTTGGACATGTGCAGAGGAGAGATGCTGGGTATACGGGGAGAAGGATGTTAAGGATAGAGCTGCCAGGGAAGAGGAGAAGACGAAGACCTAAGAGAAGGCTAATGGATGTAGTGAGAGAAAACATGCAGGTGATGGGTGTGACAGAGCAAGATGGAGAGAACAGGACGATATGGAAGAAGATGATCCGCTTTGGAAAACCCTAACGGGAGCAGCCGAAAGAGGAAGATGAGCTACAATAAAAGAAATATTCTCATGAATCCCCGTCAAAATATTCCCTGTTACTTCGAACACACTTATCCCATCATTCTGAAGCACTTCTGGAAATTCTCTTTCGTGAGTGTCTTTAAGTTGCTCTGTCATGGTGTCCTCAATGTCCTGCTCGTTAAACAAGATCCAACATCAAGGTGATGATGATGATTTGTTTTTTTTTTTACCTTGATGGAATTGCGCAAGCCGAGTTTGTTACCCAGGAACACTACGACGAACTCTGAATAATATAAGGGCTTATTAGAGCGTTTAAGAAACGATGTGCGTAGAAACCGAGCTGAGTAATGGGCAAAAGGTTTCATCCTCCGTCATGACAACACTTCTGGTACAGCAATTTCTGTAAAAATAAAAACAATATGGTGTGTTCTCATCCACGTTATTGCCCAGATCTGGCACTGTGCAACTTCTGGCTCTTCCCCAAAGTCAAAATGACCATGAAAAGTACAAAAGGGACATTGAGGCGGCCATGACAGCACAACTAAAGACACTCATGAAAGAGGAATTCCAGAACTGCTTCAGAAAGAGGCAAGAACAATGGGATGAGTGTGTTTGAAGCGAGGGGAATTAATGGCTCTGTGTCTTTTACCGTAATACATTTTTATTTGTTTTCTCATATACGCAGTATAGTGAAAGTATTGAAATTGTCCACATTTTCGATGTCAAGATTTTCATGAATCTTGACGTTTTAGACCTTCCTGGCTTTCTCGTAGGGAAAGTAGTGGAATCGTCCAAAAATTCCATTTTCGAGATTTTGATGAATCTCGACGTTTTAGACCTTCCTGACTTTCTCATATATGAAGTATAGGGAAAGAATTGGAATCCCCCAAAAAATTCAGTTTCGACATTTTCATGAAACTTGACGTTCAAAAATAGTCCGAAAATACCATTTATATAATTATGTCTGTGCGCCTGTCTCTGTGTGTGTGTAAACTCGATAACTTGAGTACGCTTTCACTAAGGTCAACCAAATTTTGTATTAGGTACAAAACGCAGATTTCTATCAACTGTTTCCGCTAACCAGAAGTGGTCCTTTACCTTTTATTCATGCTGCTGTAGAGTCTGATTTATTCAAATTTACTTTTATGATAATTGTTCGATATATTATTCATTTGATTTCCTTTGTTGTTGATGATCCTTTAATGTACATAACATAAAAATACAACCATTGTCTTGCGGTTTACTCCTCAAATATCCATCCATCCCCATATCTGAGTATACTGTACAAGAAAGTCTAGAGGAGACCACTCACGATTTACTGTAAACATTCACCGTATTTTTAGATCACCCATCATATGCCAATAATTTCCAAGGTGAACATCCAAAATTACAGAAAACTACCTGGAGGACAAACGAACACTTGAGTGCCAGTAGGCCTGATAAAGCTGTCACGGTTTGTTGCAGGTGAATTTAATTAACGGCAGTTGGTGTTCAGGTGGCACAGCCTCGGCTGCAGTTATGTAAACGCGTTGACTTCATATACATCATGCCTCGGATCAAGCACGCCATAGCCACCGCTTTGCATGCCACTCGGACCCCAGCTGCCATGCAAATAGATGGGCCGCATTTGGCAGGTAATGCTCAATTTATTTTGCAGATGGAATACAAATGAGATGAAACATTTGGAAGGTAGCAGGCGTCAGTCATCAGCGCCCACGAGTCACTTCAAAAACGACTCCTAGGCCTCGGAAATGGGGGCGAGGAAATCATTAAAATGTGGGATTACAGTTTATCCTTCTGAACTTTCTTTGATGGAAAACAAGACTAAAATGTTCGTAGTTTAGACTATTAAGGGTTCAAGTTGCAGCATATTATGTGAGCGACAAAATAAACTAACGGGATTTGTCAATGACTGCCATAGGTATAAAGACAATGGATTCAGACAGTATTGAGGCTTTCTCTTTCTGCACAGTTGTGGATTGAATGTTAAATGGACAAATTAGACATTTTCACCCATCAAATCCACACTCAATAACCCATATTGTCAAAGTAAAGACATGTTTTCAGAAAAGGTTTGCAAATTGATTAAAAATCAAAAACCGAAATCAATCATTCCTAGAAGAATTCAGACCCTTAACTGTGGCACTGCAAAGTATACATTTGGTTTAACACTCCTTGAGATGTTTCTAGTACTTGATTGGTGTTCACCTGTGGCAAACCGAATTGATTGCACAGTTTAGAAAGGCACACGTCTACCTGCGTATAGAAGGTCCCACAAGTGACACTGCAGGTCAGTGACAAAAACCAAGCCATCAAGACCAATGAGCTCTTTGTAGACCACCATGATCAAAATGTGATGAGGAACATATCAGGAAAAGGGGAATAAACTCACTTCTAAAGCTTTGAGTGCTCCAAGGAGTATAGTGGCATTAATAATTATAAAATGTAAGACATTTGGAACCACCAGGACTTCCTAAGGTTGACTGTCCAGTACCAGGACAAGAAGGTCCTTGGTCAGAGGTGACCCAATGGTCACTCTAAGAGAGCTTCAGAAGTCATGAGATAGAAGAACCTGTCAGAAGGACAACCATCTATCAATCAGGCATTTGTGGTAGAGTGACGAACTTCTTTTTTTTTTTATTTATTTATTAATTTTATTACAATCAATACATAGCAATCAAGTTTTTACAAAAAAAAGAATTATGCTAAGAACAGATCGATCCCCACCCTTGAGAGAGAGAGCAAGCCAAACGGTGTAAAATTTAAGGCTTTTAAAAATACCTAAATCAACAAATTCTCTGTGCTTTATAAATCATTTCAAAATATTACTGATTAGATCCTGCCATGTTTTGAAAAAGTCTGCACAGATCCTCTAACTGAGTATTTGATTTTTTCCAATTTTAAATAATATAACACATCAGTTTCCCACTGACTTAAAAGAGGAGAGTTTGGGTTCTTCCAGTTTATCAGAATAAGTCTGCGTGCCAACAGTGTAGTGAATGCAATCACAGTTTGTTTGTCTTTCTCCACTTTAAGACCCTCTGGAAGAACCCCAAACACAGCTGTTAATGGGTTAGGAGGGATTGTGAGTCCAAGACTGTCTGAGAGGTAATTAAAAATTTTTGTCCAGAATAATGTTAATTTGGAGCAGGCCCAGAACATGTGACCTAGTGAGGCTGGAGCTTGGTTGCAACGTTCGCAGGTTGGATCATGTCCTGGAAACATTTTGAGAGTTTTAGTCGAGACAGATGTGCTCGATATATAATTTTGAGTTGTATAATTGTATGCTTTGCGCATATGGAGCTTGAGTGAATTCTCTGCATTGCTACTTTCCACTCCTTTTCTGATATATTAATTGAGAGATCTTTTTCCCAGTGTCCTCTTGGATCTTTGAAAGGAAGGGATTGTAAAAGGATTTTATATATTGTAGAGATGGAGTCTAACTCCTTGAAATTGAGCAATAATTTTTCCAGCGTGGATGAGGGTGCAAGATGAGGAAAATCTGGAAGGTTCTGTTTAACAAAGTTCCTGATTTGAAGATAGTGAAAGAAATTTGTAGCTGGAATGTTAAATTTGGAACGTAATTGTTCATAGGATGCAAAGACGTTGTCTATATAAAGGTCTCTAAGCAAGTTAATTCCAAATTTTTCCAGATATTAAAAACTGCATATGTTTGTGAGGGTTGAAAGAGGTGGTTCTTTTGCAGGGGTGCCACAGAAAGAAGCTTCTCCGTCTTAAAATGCTTTCTACATTGGTTCCAGATTCTAAGTGAGTGGAGCACAATTGGGTTATTAGTGTATTGCCGATAACGTGTGTTTATTGGAGCACAAAGCAAGGAATACAAAGAAGTACTGCAGGATTTTACTTCTATTGCGGTCCATGCCTGTGTATGTTCTTCTATTTGTGTCCAGGTTCTTATCGACTGTATATTTGCCGCCCAGTAATAAAACTGGAAGTTAGGTAGAGCCATGCCGCCTTCTGCCTTTTGTCTTTGTAGGGTCGCTCTTTTGATGCGTGGATGTTTAGAATTCCAAATAAATGAGGTTATTGTTGAATCTAATTGCTTAAAGAACGATTTATTAATGTATATTGTATACTTCTGCTTGGAGTTTGCCATATGTCATTGAAAGGACTCTGAGAGCATCTGGTCTGATGGGTCACACATTGAACTTTTTGGGCTGAACTCCAAAGACTATGTCTGGCCAAACCAGGCACTGCACACCCCCTGCCTAATACCACCACAACGGTGAAGCAAGGTGGTGGCTCTGAGGCTAAGGATCTGCGCTGGTATCTGGAAGGTTGCCAGTTTGAATTCCCATTACTGCCAAAAAGAGATCCTACTCTGCTGGGCCTTTGGGCAAGGCCCTTAACCTGCATTTGCTCCAGGGGCGCTGTACAATGGCTGGCCCTGCACTCTGACCCCAAGGGGCATGCAAAAACGAACAAATTCCTAATACAAGAAATTGTACAAGGCAAAATAAAGAACAAAAAAAAAAAACATAAGGTGGTGGCAGCATCATGCAATGGGAGGGCTTCTTGTGGAAGGAACAGGGAGACTGCTCAGAATTGTGGGAAGGATGAATGTAGCCAACTACAGACAGGTCCTTGATGAAAACCTGCTCTGGAGTGCACGCCACCTCAGACTGGAGTGACAGTTCACCTTTATCAGCATGGCAATGACCCAAAGCAAGCAACCAAGATAACGCTACAGTGGATCTATGAGAGTCCTTGAGTAGAACAGACATATACCCCATAGAACATGTGTGGAGAGGCCTGAAGATGGCACTTTACAGATACTTCCCAACCAGTCTAATAGAGCTTGAGAGGATCTGCCAGTAAGAATGGGATTAACTGGCCAAATCCAAGTGTGCAAAGCTTGTAGAAATATGGTCATATGAAAAAGTTTGGGAGCCCCACTCAGTCTAAATAATAATTTACTTTCAACAAAAAGATAACAGTGGTATGTCTTTCATTTCCTAGGAACATCTGAGTACTGCTGTGTTTTCCAAACAAAGATTTTTAGTAAAGTCGTATTTAGTTGTATGAAATTAAATCAAATGTGAAAAACTGGCTGTGCACAAATGTGGGTTCCCTTGTAATTTTGCTGATTTGGATGCCTGTCACTGCTCAATGCTGATTACTTGTAACACCAAATTGGTTGGATGAGCTCGATAAGCCTTGAACTTCATAGACAGGTGTGTCCAATCATGAGAAAAGGTGGTCAATTGCAAGTTGTGCTTCCTTCCCTTTGACTCTCCTCTGAAGAGTGACAGACAGCATGGGATCCTCAAAGCAACTCTCCAAAGATCTCAAAACAAAGATTGTTCAGTCTCATGGTTTAGTGGAAGGCTACAAAAAGCGATCTCAGAGATTTAAACTGTCAGTTTCAACTGTAAGGAATGGAATCAAGAAATGGAAGGCCACAGGCACAGTTGCTGTTAAACCCAGCAGGTCTGGCAGGCCAAGAAAAATACAGGAGTGACATATGCAGAGGATTGTGACAATGGTGACAGACAACCCACAGATCACCTCCAAAGACCTGCAAGAACATCTCGCTGCAGATGGTGTATCTGTACATCGTTCTACAATTCATCTCAATCTGCACAAAGAACATCTGTATGGCAGGGTGATGAGAAAGAAGCCCTTTCTGCACTCACGCCACAAACAGAGTCACTTGTTGTATCAAATCCTCATTTAGACAAGTCAGATTCTTTTTGGAACAAAGTGCTTTGGACTGATGAGACAAAAATGGAGTTATTTGGTTAAAACATAAAGCGCTTTGCATGGCGGAAGAAAAACACCGCATTCCAAGAAAAACACCTGCTACCTCCTGTCAAATCTGGTGGAGATTCCATCATGCTGTGGGGCTGTGTGGCTAGTTCAGGAACTGGGGCCCTTGTTAAAGTCGAGGGTCAGATGAATTCAACCCAATACCAACAAATTCTTCAGGATAATGTTCAAGCACCAGCCACAAAGTTGAAGTTACGCAGGGGTTGAATATTCCAACAAGACAATGACCCAAAACACAGCCGGGATGCGTACATAATGGAAGGACCAGGGAAGGAGCTTGTACGGGGAAATACGAACCCAGGAAAACAAAGTCCCCCTGGCTTGCTACAGTGCCACGGACTTGGGAGCATGGAAGCTCAACCCTGCTGGGTCCTATGACCTCTTCCAGGGGGAGCATAGAGAATGACTGAGCCCTCCCCAGCAGGGCTGCCCCCACACATGGAAATATGGCTACAGGGAGACTGTGGAACACCTGAAGCACTTCCGGCTGCTTATTCAAAGGGGCCGCCGCACTCCATTGAGACAGCCAGAGTCGGGAGGTGGAGGACAAAGCTTGCTGGAGGAGGAGGAGTGGAGGTGGACAAGAGACAGAACAGAGAGAAAAGAAGAGACTCAGCTAGTTGTACTGTGCTGTATAAGGTGAAAAACAAGAGAAAAACATTTTCCATGCTTAATGAAGGTGTAATATGTGCTGGACTTCGGCTCAGTGTCTGCTGTGTACAGGGTTTGGGGAGCTGTTGCCCCCTGGTGTCCACACTAAGAAAACTTGAACCTAGTATTTCTGCCACATAGGCATCTAGAAAAGATTGAAGAATGGGTCTGAATATTTATATGAATGAGAGATTTCAGTTTTTGATGTTTAATACATTTGCACATCTTTCTGACTGCGGTGGGCTGGCGCCCTGCCTGGGGCTTGTTCCTGCCTTACACTCTGTGTGGACTGGGATTGCCTCCAGCAGACCCCCATGACCCTGTTTTAGGATATAGCGGGTTGGAAAATGACTGACTGACTGATCTTTCGGAAAACATGTTTTTACTTTGTCATTATTGGAGGTAGAGTGATGGGCAAAAGTGTCAAACATCCATTTAAAATTAAACCTACAACACAGTAAAGTGTGCAGAAACTGGTGGCATCTAAATTCTTCCTTGAATCCATTGTATGTCAGTCCATTTTTCAGTCTGCTTCTTGCTAGTTGGTAATGTATCTTATTAAATGTTCAATATATACTGTGTATATATATATATATATATATATATATATATATATATATATATATATATATATATAGTCACACACGTGCGCATGGGACGCAGCTAAAGGGCTTGAGTGAAGACAGTTCGGAGGCATGCCGGGGTGTGGCAGAGTGCACTGACTCTTTTTCTCCCTTGCCTGTAGACCATTCCCGGGGGATTCCACCTGGCTCTCCTGACATCACTTCCGGGACCAAGCCAATGGAAGTCGACCACACCAGCTCCAGTCCCTCTGATGTCACGTCCGACTATGATCCAATGGTGGAAGACCACGTGCTTGATCCATATGACCTCACTTCCTGTCTTGCCCTTTAAAACCTGCCCCTTTCCCCTTTTTCCTCAGTCTTGTATTTTGCTGAAACGACTTTTGCAGCCAGGATACCACATTACACGGGTGGCTGCACCAAATCTTTATCTGTCCATGTCTCGTTCTTGTGACAATATATATATATATATATATATATATATATATATTATGGATATATTTCTTGGTATTCTTTATTAATCCCCAAGGGGATTATGGGTTCATCTTGTATAATTGTGCAATGGAGCCCATCCTGATTGGTTAAATTTGTCATTAATCCACATTTGGGAACCTGTAGGAATTGTCTGGTTTGTGTTTTGTAGTTTTGGCACATTTTGTGATATGGTTTATATTTTATCCTTTTTGGGAGATGTGTGTCATGGTGACTGCAGCAATCTTGGTTACTGTTGCTTTACCCTTTTCTGGTCACAATGTTTTGTTTGTGAAATCACACCACTATTTGCCCTGGTTGAACATTTGCACTGTGGATTACAAAGGTCCTTAGAAGCAGCTCCTTTTGTGGTGTGAGCTAATAGAATAACCAGCAAAACCAAGGAGCTGGTGGTGGATTTTAGGAGGCCCAGGCCCCTCATGGACCCAGTGATTATCACAGGTGACTGTGTGCAGAGGGTACAGACCTATAAATACCTGGGAGTGCTGCTGGATGATAAACTGGACTGGACTGCCAATACTGATGCTCTGTGCAAGAGAGGACAGAGCTGACTATACTTCCTTAGAAGACTGGCGTCCTTCAACATCTGCAATAAGATGCTGCAGATGTTCTATCAGACGATTGTGTCGAGTGCCCTCTTCTACGCGGTGGTGTGCTGGGGACACAGCATAAAGAAGAGGGACGCCTCACACCAGGAAAAACTTGTGAGAAAGGCAGGCTCTATTGTGGGCACGGAGCTGGACAGTTTGACATCCATGGCAGAGCGACGGGTGCTGTGCAGGCCCCTGTTAGTCATGGAGAATCCACTGCATCCACTGAACAGTATCATCACCAGACAGAGGAGAAGCATCAGCAACAGACTGCTGTCACCATCCTGCTCCACTGACAGACTGAGGAGACTCCACACTATGTGACTCTTCAATTCCACCCGGGGGGTAAACGTTAATACTGTATTATACAAAGTTATTGTCTGTTATCCCTGCATTGTTATCACTCTTTAATTTAATATTGTTTTTTACCAGTATGCTGCTGGAGTATGTGAATTTCCCCTTCGGATGAATAAAGTATCTATCTATCTATCTATCAAAACCAGGAGGAACAGAGAAAAAAACTCAAAGACCACCGATGTGCTCCTGATGTTTAAAGTGCTGGTAAAGCGCCGATTGAAGTTGGAATTCACTTACCATCAACTCATTGGAGACATACAGACCTTCTGTGATTTATGGGGGCTTGGGGGGGCTTTGTGTTCTGTTGAGAAGGGCAAGCTTGTGACTGGGTGGTGACTTCTTTAAATGTCCTTCAAAATATTTATATACTGGATGATTGAAAGCTCAGAATAGGAGACTCCTGGGGAATACAATGCTGTGTGTATAATGGAGAGCGATGTACGGAGTAGGAGACGAGTACAGGGGGAGTGATGGAGGAGTAGAATGATTATGAAATGTGTGTTTATTATGGACAATTATTTATTATTTGTGGATCAGGGGGCATGTATAAGGGAATAGTGGTTTAATGAAAAAATTATGAATTACTTATTTAATTTGGAAATTCTGTACTTTATGTGTGGAGTAGGAGACATGTACGGGGAAATAGTAGTGGAGTAATGCAACATATTTATTAACTGCATACTACTGCTGTGTTCATGTTTTTGTCATTGCACAAGGTAAAGTTTAAATTTTTTAATAATCTATTAATGAGCGGAGTGGGAGGAGTGTAAAGGGGGAGTAATGGTGGTCTTTGTGTTATAATAAATTAACATTTGATTTTCTTATTAATGTGCGGAGTAGGAGGAGTGTAAAGGGGGAGTAATGGTGGTTTGATGTATGTTTCTTTTGTTTATTCTGAAATTTGGCTTTTTTGTCATTTGACTGTGTATATTGTTATATTGATGTTTTTTATGCTCACAATAAAGGTTGTTTTAAAAAAAAATCTATCTATCTATCTATCTATCTATCTATCTATCTATCTATCTATCTATCTATCTATCTATCTATCTATCTATCTATCTATCTACCTTTCCTGCTCTTAGGCACATGAACTGTCTTTCTAAGCAGCACAAGCAAAGCACTAACTGGTAACATCAGCTGAGCTTTCTCACTCTCAGTCCACACAGTTTTATGCAGCACTGTCACTACATTCCACCAATCCATAGTGCATATCCTGCCGACTACATCAAGTGCTTTGTCATGAAATCACACCATGATCCTTCCCAGCCTGGACAAGTTAACTGCCAGCGGCCACCTGATAACCTGCAACGTCCGGGTTACAAAGGCACTCAGAAGCAGCTCCTTTTACAGCATTAGCTAATAGGATAACTCATACTCTCGTGCACAGAAACTGCTTTTGTAAACTCCACAAGTGACGTGCTACCTGGTAACATCTCCTGAGCTCTCAGTCTCCACGTTTTATATGCAGTAATGTCACTACACTCCACCCATTAATAGTTCAAATCCTGCCAACTACACCTAGAATTTTGTCATGGAATCACGTCATGATCCATCTCAGTCTGGCCATCGCAACTGTGGTAAATGACAGTGGCCAGTCGCAAACCTGTGATGTTTCTCGATTATGAAGGCCCTCCAAAGCAGCTCCTTTTACAAATGAGTTAATAGGACTCCAAAACTCGTGTACATGGACTGCCTGTCTAAGCACTGAACAGGACCATTTCACATTGCCAACAGCTGAGCTCCCTCATTTACTCAGCCCCCACCTTTTATAAGAGCACAGTTACTACACTCCACTTGTCCACCGTGTAAATCCTGCCGACTACACCAAATGTTTTGTCATGGAATCACACCATGATCCTTTTTGAACTATGTTAACTGCCAGCAGCCTCCTGATAACCTGCGACATCTGGGTTACAAAGGTGCTCAGAAGCAGCTCCTTTTACAGCATGAGTTAATAGGATAATTCATACACTTGTGTACAGGAAATACCTTTGTAAGCTCCATAAGTTAAGTGCTACTTAGTAACATCTCCTGAGCTCCCAGGCTCCATGTTTTTATGCAGTAATGCCACTACACTCCACCAATTAATAGTTCAAATCCTGCTGACTACACCTATTATTTTGAGATGCCATATCCATCTCAGTCTGGATATTTGTACTGTGGTAAATAACAACAATAACAACATTTATTGATATAGTACATCTCCATATAAGGAATGTAGCTCAGATGCCAGTGGCCAACCGCAATCCTATGATGTCTGGATTACAAAGGACCTCAGAAGCAGCTCCTTTTATGGATGAGATAATAGAAGAACTCCTTAACTTGTGCTACACATAATGTGGAGATCACATAACACACTGTGTCATCAATTTCAACCTATTTAAGATGGCGGCACCTAGCAGTTAGCTACCTGTGAATTGGAGAGAAGACAAAATGTACTATGAAAATTAACCACTTAACATGCACACGTACCGGTCCCGGTACATAACTACGATTGGACGACGTCACAGCCATATCACAGCCATGTGTGCATGCCCCTCTGTCATGCACCTCGACACACTACACATCAAATGAAAATTCAGAGTCTCGTCTTTCCGATGATATAAACCATTTTGACACACAGCAACCACAGCACTGACACTTAATCCTTTTTTACAGAGAAGTAAATACTTTTAAGAGCTGACTTTTCCTACCTTTGACTACCTTTGAAGGCTCTCTGCAAGTCAAACATCAATATTTCTGAGCAATATTGATCTCATTCTGTCCGTAAGGCTCCAGGGAATATAATCCAGTAAAACGATTAGGTCCAAAACACACGATAGATCCTCAAAGGGACAAAAACTCCAGAAAATGTTTCTTAACTTGAGACTAGCTCCAACATTTTTTTTCATTTCTATTGGTCATATCAGACGTAATTTGTTTCTGTCGGCAATAACCATGCTAAAGCATGTTACACGGAAGTGTTAGCTTCTGATTGACACCTAAGTTGGCCAATTACGAGGGGTCTGGGGGGTGACTGGCACCTCGTATAGCCAACGAGTGTCACAGACAGCTGAACGATGACGCACAACTCCAAATCCTGGTAGAATCTACCAATTTGATTGGACGCTGTGAGTGACACTCCAGACTTACAGCCAATGAGCAGCTGAGCACGCCGATATGTAACTTGCCATGCCAACTTGTAAACAAAACCGATCGGAGCTGCGCGAAGCTGGCATTTGTGCCAGTCTGCAGACTTGGTGCGTGGTTGTTTATTGTGATTTCACCTAGTTTTTTCGCATTTTAAATATGGATAAACGTACAGATAAACGTAAATATACTCTTGATGAAGTAGTAGACGCATGTACGCGGCGTGACAGTGATCGATCAAACCAGGAGACGTCTAATGGCAGAGAGCGACATGTGACACGCCCTTGTGCTTTCTGCCTGCTAGGGATTGCTACAATCAGTGGCACGTGGAAAAACGCTGAGCTGTGTTGTAACAGTTTGTAAAAAATGTATATAGTTTTGTGCATTTTATTAAAAAAAGTAAAAATAAAATATATATATTTTTTGGCCCATAAGACTTGTTTTGACTATTTTTATATTGACATGTGTATTTTTTATTGTTTTTATTATGGAATATGAATTTCCATAACTAATAGAGTGACTCTGTGTGTAGATATAGATTCCTTTAGGTGTAAGCTTTCAGTAGAGCCCTCATTGATATCTGTGGGTTGAAGCATTCAAAAGTTATTACACTTTTAACATAAGTTCCAAAATGTGGATAATGGATAAACCACAGGGCCCTCTAAAAAGCACCTGGGCATGCCCACATAAAAACTGGTGTAAAAATGTCATTTTTACTGGTATTCTTTTCAAATTTGAAATGTGAGTAGTCAACAAGTTATTCTGTTGGTACATAGTGTGTTTCTGTCCCCACCTACCTACTGCAGCTTTATTTTCCTTTATTTTCATAAAAAAATTCATTTTTTCTGTGAGTTCTAATGTGCATATGTTTTGATCAGTCACACCTACAGTGATTCTGACTACTAAGGGTGAAACGAGAGAATGTTACCTTTACAAAGAGACCAAACGTGTGTTTATACTCCAGATAGTTCAATAACAGCAATGATTCTAATTTGGAGAGGTCAAATTACAAGCGATTTAGCAAAAATAACCCCGCTTGATAATTAAAGAAAGAAAAACAAGTTTAGTTTGTGAACCTTGTTCTAGTGTCATACGTAGCATTTGTTCTGAGTGTATTTTGCTTGTTTTGGGGTTTTTATACATTAACTTTTCAATCTGAAGGACCAATTTCAGAATTGGTTTGATAATTTAAAATGAGATTTTGATGTGACATGAACAAGAAATTCCAACTGGCTGTTCAGCTTAGACACAGAATCTTAAAACCCCAGAGGTCTGCAGTTAGACCCTTCCGGACCAAACACGCCTACTTGTGGCCAATGTACAGCCGTAGCCTTCTGCTCCATCCATGTAGCTCCTGAGGACTAGCGACTGTCCTCCGGAGCTCCTTCAGAAACCACTATCTCCCTTGAACTTCCATCCAGAAAATGGCCTACTCCAGCTCCTGGATGACTCCTTGACAGCCCTTTCAGGGAATGGGTCCAGCTCAAAAACCTGAATGGAGGAAAACCCTTACAGTGCATCCCCAAATCCTAACAATGTGTAATCCAAATGAAATGGTCATGGAAAATTGATGGCTATCCCAACAACGTCTGGTGGTAGTCAAAGATGATAACCAGGAAATCCATCCATCCATCCATTATCCAACCAGGTATATCCTAACTACAGGGTCACAGGGGTCTGCTGGAGCCAATCCGCAGCCCACCGCAGGGTGTGCACACACACACACACACATATACCAAGCACACACTAGGGACAATTTAGAATCACCAATGCACCTAACCTGCATGTCTTTGAACTGTGGGAGGAAACCGGAGCACCCGGAGGAAACCCATGCAGACAAGGAGAGAACATGCAAACTCCATGCAGGGAGGACCCGGGAAGTGAACCCCGGTCACCAGGAAATCACAATGAGATAATAATAATAATTCTTTGCATTTATACCATGCTTTTCTTTTTTTTTTTTTTAATTTTTATTTATTAATTTTATTACAATCAATACATAGCAATCAAGTTTTTACAAAAAAAAATAATTATGTTAAGAACAGATCGATCCCCACCCCTGAGAGAGAGAGCAAGCCAAACGGTGTAAAATTTACCATGCTTACCATCATATACCATGCTTTTCTCACTACTCAAAGTGTTGCAGTGAATGAGGGGTCCACCACCAATATGTAACATCCACCAGCAGGGTGGATCCAACAGCAGCCATCATTGCGCCAGTATGCTCACAACATATTAGCTGTTAAGTGGTTAAAAGGTGAGAGAGTTAGCCAATTAGACGCGATAGTTCCCTAGCTGGAATAAATTCTTTTGTAATTGCGGCATTTTAAGTAACCGAAAACTATATACCGTATATCTATACTAATAAAAGGCAAAGCCCTCACTGACTGACTGACTGACTGACTCACTCATCACTAATTCTCCAATTTCCCGTGTAGGTAGAAGGCTGAAATTCGGCAGGTTCATTCCTTACAGCTTACTTACAAAAGTTAGGCAGGTTTCATTTTGAAATTCTACACGTAACGGTCATAACTGGAACCTACTTTCGTCCATACTGTATATTCTGCCCAGAGGGGACTGGGCGGTCTCATGGTCTGGAATCCCTACAGATTTTTTTTTTCTCCAGCCATCTGGAGTTTTTGTTTTTTCTGTCCCCCCTGGCCATTGAACCTTACTCTTATTCGATGTTAATGTTGATTTATTTTGTTTTATAATTGTATCTTTCGCTTTTCTATTCTTTAATATGTAAAGCACTTTGAGCTACTGTTTGTATGAAAATGTGCTATATAAATAAATGTTGTTGTTGTTGTTGTTGTTGACTATAGCCTGCAGCTTGGTCGCCGTGTGAGGTGGAGTTGCGTCCCCCATCATCACACCTCCCACATAATTCAGGGCCTGCCCATATAAGGCCGTCCGTCAGCAGCAATCCAAAAGACACGCTGTCGCGAAATATTTACGGATGAAGGACTGTGCTTATGCAAACGAAGATGAGATGGTCAGGCACAAACTCAGCGAAAGTGCGAGAGAAACTTTTAAGTGCCGGGTCTTAGCTAACATTAAATAAAGCCGTGGACATCGCAAGATCGCACGACATAGCACAAGCACAGCTGAGAACCTTCGATGCATGTACTCCGAGCGGCTCACGTGAACTGACTTTGCAGGACTGGGAAAGGTAAGCCCGTGCATGCAGTGTGTGATGCAACAACCCTCTGATGCTGAACAAGCCTTTGTACACATATCAATAGGAAAGCAAGGTGTAAAGCTTAAGTTTAAATTACGTTCATAGTCACGCTGATGCTAGATATTCACAGGCAAATCCACAGCTTAATACCGGGAATGCCTGTTAAACATCTTAGATTCATGAGTACCGAGTTGGGTGGTGATCACTTCAATGAATGAAACCTGTTCAAAAAACGCATTACACAATTGAGAAGGCAGCAAAAGAATATGAAGCGAGTGACGCATACAAGCATATTCATAAGTGCAGCTACTGTGGAAACAAAGCACACGGTGTAAACCGTAAGTTTAAATTAAATTCATAAACAGGCTGCCGCTGGCGTTTGACATGCCTACGACGAATACGATATTTGCGAGATACAAGTTTAATGAGAAGACGCAGGGTATAAATGAGACTTTTGATCAATTTGTAGCAGAGTTAAAATTTCTGTAATGGAGTTAAAATTGATGGCGAAGGACTGTGCTTATGCAAACGAATAGGAAAGCAGGGTGTAAAGCTTAACTTTCAATTAGGTTCATAGACACGCTGCCGCTGGCGTTTGTCATGCCTAAGACGAATACAATATTCGCAAGATAGATCGCACCAGATAGCACAAGCACAGCTGAGAAGCTTCGATGCATGTACTCCGAGCGGCTCACGTGAACCGACTTTGTTCATGCTTTAACTACTGTGAAATAAACAGACTGTGAACGCTGGCCCGGACACACACAGACGGACATCATAAGTTCACCCAACACATTGTTTATTTACAATATTTACAAGTTCGTGCATCAACCCCAGTGCCTCTTGCACCGATTCCCCCAAAGTTCAGGGCTCACAGTCACTGTGCCTTCTCTTCCTGGCCGCCTCCAATCCTCACCCCAGCTCTGTCTCGCTACCTCCCGACATCCACCAATGACTGGAGGGAGGCGTCCCCTCTTATAGGAACCCGGATGGGCTCCAGCTGCTTCCTGGCAATTCGTCTTGGCCACACCCCTGTGTGGCAGAAGTGCCGGCTGTGCACCCGGAAGCCGTCCGGGTGTCCCCTGTCGTCTTCCCCCCGGCACTTCCTGGTGTGGCGGAAGTGCCGGGCTCCCGGGATAAATAGGCCTGGCGGTGGCCACGGGTCCCTACAGGGCTGGGCTTCCAAGCCCCCTACCCGAGGCCCCCAACATAACCAGGACAGACGCCCCCTCGTGGTCTGGAGGAGTCACAAGCCCTCCTCTCGTCCTCCTGGGCATCCCGGCCGGGCTCCAGCCCTGACCGGGGACCACAAGACATAAACTGGAAGCGTGAGTGTGTGCCTTTTTAATAATCTCGAGAGAGAAACATGGTGGCAGCGTAGTTGACAGAACTGCGCCGAAAGTCACGCAAGTTTGCTGTTAAAAGTTCAGGACGCGGAGACGCTAACACGAAAGGAAAATGGAGGGTCTGAGACCAATGCTAAAGACCTGGCGAAGTCATAGAGAACATTGAAGGACGAGTTCACATTATTTACAGAACTTGCAATGCCAGAGGCAGAGGAAAACACTAAGGTCAGATTATTCCGTTATCTTATTGGAGAGAGCGGCAGAGAACTGTGTCAGGCGCTGACCCGTGATGTAAGACCTGATGAGTTAACCATGAGCTTGATGATACGTAAATCTGATGAACATTACAACCTGAAAATAAACAAAACTGTAGAGAGGTACAGATTTTTTTCAAGAAATCAGGCAAGGGGAGAAAATATAGACAACTACGTCACAGATCTGAGAGTGTTAGCAGGCACATGCAATTTCGGGGAGATTAAAAGCTCCTTTCTACGTGACTGAATTGTGTGCGGAACCAGTGATGCAAGTTTAGAGAGGTGCATACAAATATGCAGAGCCACAGAACTGTCGAAGGAGAACAGCAGAACAGTCACACGGGGTTCCCTATTCTATACTTCTCCCGGTGCGTCCCTCTAAACCTTCCGCGCGGAAACATTATCAGAAGGCTTAACAATCCTATTGGTACACCTTCTACGTGCACCCAACCATGCTTATTACGGAGTCTTCCTTGCTTTACCGCTTGCTGCTTCTTTCCATTCACCTTCCCAGCTCTTAATTTAAACAGTTTTCCTTCTCACTTTTCCGCTCCTTCGCTGTCTTCCCCCTTTTCGTTCAAATTACGCAGCCTCCTTGCCTTAGCGATTTAGGTAGTGAACACTTCGATGAATGAAACCTGTTACCTTTACAGCGGTTGACAAACACGGAAGGTAACTTGAACACAACACGTCCTCCAAATACAAACCTGATTGAAAGAAATAATGATAATCAAATCCTTGATGACAGCAACACTCATAACACTCACAAAACAAATACATTGAGAATCAGGTTATGTTATTTTTAAAATGTTTCCTTTTCATTTTTCATAACTTTTTTAACACACTACTTCTCCGCTGCGAAGCGCGGGTATTTTGCTAGTGCTCCAATAAACGCCGAGTCTCTTATTGTCGCCGGTCTCTAATAAGCGCCAGGCTTCAGAGGGGACACGGCCAAATAGTAGCCGGTCTCTAACAGTAGCCGGGTCTTTGATATTTGCCTACTAGCGTACATTGTAAGCGTCTGTATCTTTGCGTGTGTAATACATGTCCATGTCAGCACGTTACATATATAAGAAATACGGATATACCGGTTTCTAAAACTGCTTCATTTTCGTTGACCAAAATACGGTCGTTATACCGTAATACCGTATGGTACTGAAAAACCAGAGAGTGGTACAAATGTGTTTTGGTATGAAGAGTCTCCGCTAAGATTCATCATTTTTAACCAGCTGCACATTCCTTAACGTTTTCGCTGTCAACGAGATTAGCCTAGGTCGTCGAACCCAGGATGCGTTTACTTATTTTGTACCCACGGGGTTCCTCCACGTGCAGGCCCTCACGTCAACAAATAGTCCATTTCCAAACAAGATTTTGTGCTGACTTTTAACAGAGGACAAAATAGTATACACCTGTCTTTAGAACTGACTATTCATTCCTCCAGCTGTCTTTGTCTATCTTGTCCTATGCTTGGCCCAGCAATTCTAAATGCTGAGAGCCCCTGTGTGCTAACTTTGGCCTGGCCTGTACATGTGAGTGGATTTATAAAAGAATTTTTGTACAGTGACATTAAACTTATATTCTGATTACAGACGCAGGGGATGATTAGGGGGCCAGAATGAATAGGCTGTGGTGGATAATTTAGCCAGGACATCAGAATACAGTCTACTCTTTATGAAGGATACCCAGGGATCTTTTATGACCACTGAGAGTCAGGACCTCAGTTTTATGTCTCATCTGAAGAATGGCGCTATCTTTACAGCACACTGTACGGCGATATTGGGATCCAAATTCAGACCACAGGGTAGGCGCCCCCTGTTGGCCTCCTCAATAACACTTCTTCGAGCAGCACCCCAAGCTTTTCCTGGGTGGTCTCCCTTCCAAGTACTGGTTCAGGTGGACGAACACTTCTGATGTGCATGTCGAGCATCAAAATGAGTAACAATAGGCAAGTCAAGCAGTTCATCAGTGGCACAATGTGACAAAGATGCACTATACCAGCGCTTAACCCGACACAGACAGACACGGGAGGCACACTGCTAAAATAAAGTGTATTTATTTTTTCTTTTCTCGTTGCCCACAGGCGCACAACACAGTCCAAAGCACCATTGCACACAATACTTTCTTTCTTTTTCTCCTCCACTCCTCTCTGGCAAGCTTAGTCCCTCTCCTCCCAACTCTGGCTCCCAGAGTGGTGGATGCTGGTGTGGCTGAGTTAGTTTATTATGTTTTACTAGCCAACCCGCGGCGTACCATACGCCGCATAATCAGGCCGTTTCTTTAATGATTTTTAAGCACAGGGAGAAAATTAACATTTGAAAAATCGGTAATGTAATAAATCAGCAAGAAAAGAAACATTGTAACAATGCACATAACAAACCAACACACAATCGTCCGCGACTGAAAACTGGCGGACCACAATCGTGCCTTCTCCTGCCAGACGGAGGGATGGGGGGTTGCGCTCAGGCGCGGAGTGTGGAATGGGAGGAGAGGAGAAGGACGTCCATTCAGCTCCCTCCGTCTTGCTAGTCTGCTGATTTCTCATTCAGTATGCACTGCCCGCTCATGTGCCCACCTCCAACTCGTCACTGGAGTCGTTGTCGTCTTTACACAGTCCAGAAGTACCTGTCACTGACGTAGACTTTTCATTGCTCTGTGCGGTTTTAGCTGCTTTTCTATATATAATCCACCAAGACACCCGACCACGGTAGTAGCGAGGTGGGAGGTCGGTGTGAACAAAAGGTAGGGACGTAACCAGTGGGAGCGTACGAGTCGCACTGAGTGGGAATTCCACGGTTTGCAGCTCGAATGGGGTTCAACGGCTTACCCACGCCTCTCTGCGCCAGGTAGACACACGCTCAATGGAAAGACACGGTTGTCTAAAACGGGCTGGTGTGAGAATACAACAGTAAATGAATGAAATGATGGAACTCTGGAGAGAGCAAAATACAACACAATAGTGAACACGCGGCATAACAAATGCCGCATAATTATTTATTGATGGTTGAACACTTCTGGAAAGACACAGTTGTCTAAAAAGGGAGGGTTTGAGGATACAACAGAAAGTGAGTGAAAAGATGGAACTCTGGAGAGAGCAACATATAATTGTCCGTGAGTGAAGAAGACGCATATTTGTCGCGGATGCGAATTGGTGTATGTAGCGTGTAAAACAGTTTGCTCTGGTGCACGAAGTCGTGCGTCGTAACCGAAAAGTCACTTTTTAAAGACTGCTTCCTTCATTGTGTTTTACCCTCAGTTGTAAAGGAATTTTAAGGATCCCATGGGATATCCCTCGCAAACACGCTGCATATGGCGACTCACCTCCGCGAGAAACATGCCTCTATGAACAGTCAAGGGGGCTCGGAGGTACATGAGGCCTCTACGACAGACGAATATAAATGACGCCGTTCTTTCTGTGTCGTCGCGTCTGAATTGGTGGGCGTGGCTCTGCGAGTTGTCGTCGTATCCAATGGTCTTGGAGTTGGTGGGCGTGGCTCCTCTCTACATGCGCCATAGGTGTCTTACTTGTCGGCGGCTTGGTGAATCCACGCCCCTTCCGGCGTGTTTTCCATGGGTGTCTTGCCTTAGTGAATTATATATATAGATATTTTTGTGAACATTCTCAAAACTATTTTTTTTATACTGAAATTCTTCTGTTTTATATATTGTGAATTTTGTTTAATGTGAATGCATTCATTGTATCTTTTGTATATTGTTCCTGTTTGCCTGTTGTAGCGGGGGGGCTCTAATTAATGTAACACCCATAGGACGCACATGCAGTGTACAGCAGACTCCTGGCAAAAGCTCGATGACACGTTTGCAGGTATGGAGCTTCTCAATACTCTCCATCTCTCATGTAAAGCTAACAAGTTTTGAAATAGTGTTTCCTGTTTGAAACTGCATTGAAACATCACGTCATGTAATTATTAACGTATTTTGAGGTTCTGTCATCACTTTTGGTTTGGATTTTAAAACTGTTTAATGGAGATCCAGCCTCATTAGTATATTGATTGGCTTGCTACAGGAGACAGAGAGAGCGCCTGTCGCTGAGTGTGCTGACTGTGCCCCTTACTGCTTGTCTTGTAGAATAAATGGCAGAATCCGGATATTGGTGTGTCTGTCTTCCTTTAAAGCATCGGCAACCATTTTAAAGCCGCTACACTAGCTCCTTTTATAGCGCATGCGCCAGGTGTTTGATGACCCATTTCCGGCTGCACTTCCGGGTGTGATGGAAGAACCACCCACATGGGCTCAGAAACCACAGCAGAGCGCCCCGGTGGTGGTCACGGGCCCCAACAGGCTTGAGTTCCAAAATCCAATGAGCTTGGCCCCGATGCAAACCCAGGGGGGCTGCCATCTAGCGTTCCAGGGGAGGTACTGTCCTGACCAGGCTTGCTCCCCCGGTCCATAAAATGAAGAGGCATCCCAGCCAGGCCACATCTGTGACAACAATCACACACACATACCCACACGGGGACAATTTAAACTCTCCATTTGATCTAACATGCAGGCTTTTGGGAAATGGGACCAAACGTCCATGCAAACCTGACACAATGACCAAACCAGAGCTCACTAACCACAGTGCCATTAGATCTGTGTTTACTTAATTAGCTTGAGGCAGAAGCCATCATTCAGATTTATTAGCGTCTTCTGGCGGCATTACGGCATGCTTTGTTACATCGAGATGCGTTGTTACTGTCTTAACACCTTCATTCAAAATAATCGGTGAAGCATTGGGCCGATGGCCACTCATGAAGTGCTCTTCATTTTCCTGTGGTCTGCCTGTAAGAATGGAGAAATCCTTCAGAACAAACATTTCAGTCTACTTCAAATAATGTATCCATGTTTATTGCTGAAAAGGCGTGTCGTATATAAAAGTGTGCAATGGGTGTGTGCTTTGCATATCCATCCAAAACGCCAGGGATACGCCTTCAGGGTTTGCACAAGAGGGCTTGTTAGCTTTGCATTGCCTGAGTACACAAATGTCTGCTTTACATAGTCGCCGGGCTTCTCGATCGGACTGCAGGACCCAGCATCATCAGGGTAAAATAAATAAATACATACATACATACTGTAAATAAACCACAAATATTAACAAGCAAGAAAACGTATGCATGGTGTAACATTCAGGAGCTGTCGGGCTCTGTTCTGAAATTACTAATATTTTAAGGGCACAGGGGAAATCCTTAAAGATTATGTAGAGGGGTTCCAGATACCTCAGAGCATGTGCGGACCACAAGCCTGCAAAATTAGCCACGCCCAGGAAGGTCAAGGATATCAAGTGAGGTCTTTAGAAGGAGCAGTCACAGCCAGGTACTCCTGGTGACCTCAATCATATATACACTCACCGGCCACTTTATTAGTTACACCTTGCTAGTACCGGGTTGGACCCCCTTTTGCCTTTACAACTGCTGCAATTCTTCATGGCGTAGATTCAACAAGGTGCTAGAAACATTCCTCAGGGATTTTGGTCCATATTGACATAATAGCATCATGCAGTTGCTGCAGATTTGTTACCTGCACATCCAGGATGAGAATCTCCTGTTCCACCACATCCCAAATGTGCTGAAATGGATTAAGATCTGCTGAATGTGGAGGCCATTTGAGTCCAGTGAACTCAATGTCAGTTTGAGATGAACTGAGCTTTGTGACATGGTGCGTTATCCTGCTGGAAGGAGCCATCAGAAGATGAGGACACTGATGTCATTAAGGGATGGACATGGACAATAATACTCAGGTAGGCTGTGGCATTTAAGTGATGCTCAGTTGGTACGAAAGGGCAGGATTGATCCATACTTTCATGATGTTAATGCCTAATTCTGACCCTACCATCCAAATTTCACACAAGAAATTTAGATTCATCAGACCAGGCAACATTTTCTCCTTTTGTCCAATTTTGGTGAGCCCATGCAAACTGCAGTCTCAGCTGGATGTTCTTAGCTGACAGGAGTGGCACCCACTGTGATCTCCTGCTGTTGTAGTCCACCTGCTTCAAGGTTCGGCATGTTGTATGTTCAGAGATGCTCTTCTGCACACTTCAATTGTAACGAGTGCTTATTTGAGTTACTGTTGCCTTTCTATCAGCATAAACCAGCCTGGCCATTCTCCTCTGACCTCTGGCATCGACAAGGCATTTTCACCCTGAGATCTGCCACTCATTGGATATTTTCCCTTTATCAGATCATTCTCTGTAAACCCTAGAGATGGTTGTGCATAAAATCCCAGTAGATCAGCAGTTTCTGAAATACTCAGACCAGCATGTCTGGCACAACCAGCCATGCCACTTTCAAAGTCACTTCAGTCCCCTTTCTTCTCCATTCTGATGCTCAGTTTAAACTTCAGCAGGTCATCTTAACAATGTCTACATTCTGAAATCTACTGAGCTGCTGCCATGTGATTGGCAGATTAGATATTTGCTTTAACAAGCAGTTGGAGAGGTGTACCTAATAAATCTATCTATCTATCTATCTATCTATCTATCTATCTATCTATCTATCTATCTATCTATCTATCTAATATATAGTGCCTTCCATAGCTATCTATCTATCTATCTATTATATAGTGCCTTTCATATCTATCTATCTATCTATCTATCTATCTATCTATCTATCTATCTATCTATCTATCTATCTATCTAAGTATATAGTGCCTTTCATATCTATCTATCTATCTAATATATAGTGCCTTTCATATCTATCTATCTATCTATCTATCTAAGTATATAGTGCCTTTCATATCTATCTATCTATCTATCTATCTATCTATCTATCTATCTATCTATCTATCTATCATATAGTGCCTTTCATATCTATCTATCTATCTATCTATCTATCTATCTATCTATCTATCTATCTATCTATCTATCTATCTATCTATCTGTCCTACAGTGCCTTTCACACCTGTTTATCTCACACCCTGCTAGCTGTTTAGGCACATTGGCTCACCATTTGCCAGTCTGCCATGCCCATACTCTGCTGTTTTGCTTCAAGTAATCTCAATCCCTGTTACGGGAGCCAGACATTCTGTTATAGTAAATCCAAACACATCATGAATAACAATTTGCAGAACTGAAGGTGGGCTTATAAGGTGTCAGTGAGTGGTCCCTGCTCTGGTGTGGTGCTGTACATTGTGCACACAGCTCTTGGTAAATGGAGAACAACAAAGACGAGTGATACACTGAAACCAAATGCAGGATAAACAAACCAAGTGAAGCTTGACGGAACAAATAAGAAGTCAGCCAGTCGGTGATCAGAGCAGCCTGATTGTCTGCCAATGTGCGGTAACTCAAGACCTTTATCAGGATATTTGCTCTTCAGGTCAGTTGGACGCCTGTTTGCAGTAAACTGGTGTGTCTGTAAACAGGACACGATTGCTTTGCATTAGTTCCTCCATATTCTGCCAGGCGATTTTTTTTATCATGTTTGCAGGACAAATTGATATTTCCTAATTCTTCGTTTGCATTTCAAGCCCAATTTTAATATTTCGCAGTAAGCCAGTCATATCTTAGATCTGTTATGTAGGAAACATGTTTGCCAAAAGATGTCACTGGGAGTGCAGTGGTTAGACCTTCCTGGCTCACCTGCTATGAATCCTCAGGTCCCAGACCTCCAGCCCCAGTCCAGCTCACACACCCACAGGGACAAAGGACAAATGCTAAATCCAGTGAATAGGGGTGATGATAGTGCTGATTCCATAGAGCAAGGAGACCAGGCTTTATGTCCCGGGTGCTCCCTGCCTGGAGTTTGCATGTTGCCTATGTGGGTCCCCCCAAGTTTCCACTGTCCAAAGACATGCAGATTAGGTGGATTGGTGTTGCTAAATTGGCCCTGTGTGTGTGTGCGCATCCTGAGACTCTGCTTTAGCAAATGGAAGGATAGCCAAAGAAAAAGAAAATCTGGAAACACAAACACAAGATGCAGTGACAAAAGCGCCCTGTGACAAATACCTGGAGGAAAAATGGATACAGTGACAAATGTGCTCATCCAGTAAAAGCCCACTGTACTTCACAAATTTTAGACAGAAAGAAACTTTGCAAAATGAAACATATAGCATGAGGAACCACCCCAAACACAAATGGAGGGGCAACACAAAACCATGTCAATTAAAGAGTACACAAACTGGGCGATTTACATTCGATCCCTTATGAAAAGTTGGAAAGCCCTGTCGCAGTACACGGCATATTCAGGTTGTTTCTTCACCTACACTACTTTATCGAGTTGACGGAAGCCGTAGTTCACTCCCATGACCTCCAGTTGAGTAGTCTGACATCCCCAGTGACTCAGTTCAAACCAGTCTGTGACTTGCCCGACTCTCGAGTGTGCAGATAAAGACGTGACATGTCCTGGTGCTCACGTGCGTGTTTGTTGTTTTGATATGGTTATCCCTGTGGCCCTTAGCAGTGGGGATGTTTGCTAAGACACACCAGAGTTCTGTTGTGCAGTAAAACCATAAAAACACCTGTTTGCCTGTGTGGTCTCTGCCTTCTTGCTGCTCTTTCCGGTACTTTACCTTCAGGGCCAGGGGTATAGCCAGCAATTCATTTTTTGGGGGTGTAAGAGACCCGGCCGGCAGCTCAACCCAGCCGAGACGCTCCTGTGATGGAAGGATGGGGGAAGGCAGATTTTCAAGGACACTTCTTCTTCTTTTTTCGGCTGCTCCTGTTAGCAGTTGCCACAGTGGATCATCTTCTTGCATATCATCTTCTCTTCTCCATCTTGCTCTGTTACACCCATCACCTGCATGTCTTCTCTCACCACATTCATAAACCTTCTCTTAGGCCTTCCTTTTTTTCTCTTGCCTGGCAGCTCTATCCTTAGAATCCTTCTCCCAGTATACCCCTCATCTCTACTCTGCAAATGTCCAGACCAACGCAATCTTGCCTCTCTGACTTTGTCTCCCAACTGTCCCACCTGAGCTGACCCTCTAATGTCCTCATTTCTAATCCTGTTCATCCTCGTCACACCCAATGCAAATCTTTAACTCTGTCACCTCCAGCTCTGTCTCCTGTGCCACCGTCTCCAGCCCATATAACACAGCTGGTCTCACTACCATCCTGTAGACCTTCCCTTTCACTCTTGCTGATACCCGTCTGTCACAAATCACTCCTGACACTCTTCTCCACCCATTCCACCCTGCCTGCACTCTCTTCTTCATTTCTCTTCCACAATCCCCATTACTCTGTACTGTTGATTCCAAGTATTTAAACTCATCCACCTTCGCCAACTCTACTCCCTTCATCCTGACCATTCCACTGACCTCCCTCTCATTCACACACATGTATTCTGTCTTGGTGGTCCTATTAACCTTCATTCCTCTCCTCTCCTCTCATATCTCCACCTCTCCAGGGTCTCCTCAACCTGCTCCCTACTCTCACTACATATCACAAACGTCATCAGCAAAATCACAGTTCACGGGGACTCCAGCCTAATCTCATCTGTCAAATTGTCATTCAGCATTGCAAACAAGAAAGGGCTCACAGCAGATCCCTGATGTAATCCCACCTCCGTCACTCCTACCACAGACCTCCACTGTCACACCTCCCTCGTACATATCCTGTACCACTCTTACATACTTCTCTGCCACTCCCGACTTCCTCATACAATACCATAACTCCTCTCAAGGCACCCTGTCATATGCTTTCCCCAAAATGCTAGATGGCAGCTCCCCTGGAGTGTAATGGGGACCCGAATTCCCGCAGGGGCATCTTGGGACTTGGAGTTCATTTGCTCAGCATTGTTGGATACAGTGGGTGAGTTATGAGAGGACCAGAGAAGCCATGTCTCATTCATGGCCCAGAAGTGCCACCAAGTCACATGGATGGGAGCCCTGAAGTATTTCCAGGATGATTAAAGAACTTTAATTCTCCATCTGACCCAGAAGTCAGAGACGGAAAGCACCGCACACTCCACAATTCTCTAATAATAATCAGTAATCACAATGCAATAAACAATCCTCCACTCCCAGCAGCTTAGTCACCCAACTCCGGCTCCCTTTGCTGGGTCTTGACCAGTCCTTTAAATAGTCCATGACCCGGAAGCACTCCATCTCTTCTTCAGTGCCACACCACATTTCTCAAATAGCCCGGAAGTACTGCTGGCTTCCGTCCTCGTGACTCTGAAGTACTTCTGGGTTGTAGTAATAATATAAATCCCCAGGTTCTTTGTGAGCTCCCCTGGCAGCACCCACGGTCCCCAACAGGGATGAGGAAACGGACTCCAAGTCCCAATGCCCTGAGGGAATCTGGGGAACCATTGCTGTCCAGGGGAGCTGCCACCTAGCATCCCGGGGGAGGCAGCATCCAGAAAAGCATGCCTTCCTCCATTCTTCTTGCTCTGGGATGTCACAGCCAGATTGAACAGCCGGCCGTCTATCACATACTGCAATATAAGTAATATGATATTTATAAAGCTTTACTAACTCTCTCCTATATTCAGTTTCTCTCCTTTGTATCCTCCTGTGTGCTGTTAGAAAAGTCATCTCAGATAAGGGAGCACTGGAGTCATCGGCGAGAAGGGTGCTTTCATCTGATTGGCTGGCTAAGCTGAAGAATAGCCAATAGGGTCGAGGAGGTTTGTTGGCCGAGGTTTCCAGAACTCTGAACAAATCGGAATCCTCATATGTGACAGTTCAGTATTTAGTTAGTGGTATCATCTGTTCTTGCATTTTGCTTTGTAGTTTGTGCTGTTGCATTGTATTCCTGCGGTGGCCATGACAGACTGGCCGTCTGGCTCTGTGAAGAGGATGACTTGTGTTCTGTTTTGTATGTTGTATTTACCCCATTTTTTGACACCCATTTCACACCCAACCTACCTGGAAGAGTGTCTCTCTCTCTCTCTCTGAATTTCCTTTCCCAAAACTTCTACCATTTTTTTGTTCTTTTTCCTACAAGGATTTCTTGTCTTCTTAGGAGGTCAAGGCTGGGAAAGGGCTATCAAAAAACAGGGCCTGTTAACAACAACAACAACAACATTTATTTATATAGCACATTTTCATACAAACAGTAGCTCAAAGTGCTTTACATATTAAAGAATAGAAAAATGAAAGACATAATTATAAAAATAAATCAACATTAACATCGAATAAGAGTAAGGTTCAATGGCCAGGGGACAGAAAAACAAAAACTCCAGGACGGCTGGAGAAAAAATAAAATCTGTAGGGATTCCAGACCATGATACCGCCCAGTCCCCTCTGGGCATTCTACCTAACATAAATGAAACAGTCCTCTTTGGCTTTAGGATTCTCACGGAAGGGCTTGATGATGATGATGGTCACGTAGACTTCTTCCTTTTAATCCGTCCATCATTGTTGGAGCATCATGAAGCTTTGAGTAGGTGGAGGTGGCGCAGGCCACCACCACAGAGACCGGAAAAAGAAACAGAAAAGAGAGAGTAGGGGTCAGTACGGATTTTAGAGCCACCATGAATAGTTGTTATGATGAATTGAACATACAGAGTATCAGGATTAAGTTAAATTACGATTAAAATGAAGTTATAAAAGGCCATGTTAAAGTAATGTGTTTTCAGCAGTGTTTTAAAGTGCTCTACTGTATCAGCCTGGCGAATTCCTATTGGCAGGCTATTCCAGATTTTAGGTGCATAACAGCAGAAGGCCGCCTGCCGCCTCACCACTTCTTTTAAGTTTTGTTCTTGGAATTCTAAGGAGACACTCATTTGAGGATCTGAGGTTACGATTTGGAATATAAGGTGTCAGACATTCCGATATATAAGATGGGGCGAGATTATTTAAGGCTTTATAAACCATAAGCAGAATTTTAAAGTCAATCCTGAATGACACAGGTAACCAGTGTAGTGACATCAAAACTGGAGTAATATGTTCAGATTTTCTTTTCCTAGTTAGGATTCTAGCAGCTCCATTCTGCACTAGTTGCAAACGATTTATATCTTTTTTGGGTAGTCCTGAGAGGAGTGCGTTACAGTAATCTAGTCGACTGAAAACAAACGCGTGAACTAATTTCTCAGCATCTTTCAGTGATAAAGAGGTCTAACTTTACTTATGTTTCTTAAGTGAAAAATGCTGTCCTAATGATCTGATTAATATGTGATTTAAAATTCAGATTACAGTCAACAATCACCCTAAGCTTTTTACCTCCGTCTTGACTTTTAATCCTAATGTATCCAGTTTATTTCTAATAGCCTCATTGTATCCATTATTGCTGATCACTAAAATTTCAGTTTTCTCTTTATTTAACTTGAGAAAATTACTATTCATCCATTCTGAGATACTAGTCAGACATTGTGTTAGTGAATCAATAGAATCGGGTCATCAGGTGCTATTGATAAGTACAGCTGTGTGTCATCAGCATAGCTGTGGTAGCTCACGTTGTGCCCTGAGATAATCTGACCTAACGGAAGCATGTAGATTGAGAATAACAGCGGACCCAGGATAGAGCCTTGTGGAACACCATATTGGATATCATGTGTCTTCGAGTTGTAATTCCCACAACTAACAAAATATTTTCTCCCTGTCAGGTAGGATTCAAACCAATTTAAGACACTGCCAGAGAGGCCCACCCATTGACTAAGGCGATTTCTAAGAATGTTGTGATCAATGGTGTCAAATGCAGCACTCAGATCTAAGAGGATGAGAACAGATAAATGGCCTCTGTCTGCATTTACCCGCAAGTCATTGACTACTTTAACGAGTGCAGTTTCTGTGCTGTGATTTGTTCTAAAACCTGACTGAAATTTATCAAGAATAGCAGGTTTATTTAGGTGGTCATTTAACTGCATAATGACTGCCTTCTCTAGAACTTTACTTAAGAAGGGCAAGTTAGAGATGGGTCTAAAATTTTCAAGAGCGAGGGGTCAAGATTATGTTTCTTAAGTAGGGGTTTAACTACAGCAGTCTTAAGACAGTCTGGGAAGACCCCCGTATCTAGTGACGAATTTACTATGTCAAGAACATTATCAATTAGCACGCCTGATACTTCTTTGAAAAACCTTGTTGGTATCGGGTCAAGGACGCAGGTGGAGGGTTTTAATTGAGATATTATTTTTGTAAATCAGGTAAATCTATCCTAGTGAAAGAGTTTAATTTGTTTATAACAGGATGTTGGGGTTTAGGGGATCCTTAGTGTTGGGGAGATATACTATGTTATTTCTAATATCATTATTTTTTTGATTGAAGAATACAGCGACTGCCTCACAGGTTTCACTGGAAGCACTTAGGAGGCATTCCTTTGAGCTACCTGGGTTTAGTAGGCGATCAATTGTAGAAAATAAGACTCTAGGATTACTAGCATTGTTATTTATAATATTAGAGAAATAGCAGCGTCTCTCAAGACGGACAGTGTTATTGTATTCTGTTATTTTGACTTTTAGTATTTCGTGGTGGATAGTAAGTTTACTCTTCCTCCATTGACGCTCAGCTCTGCGGCATGTTCTCTTTAAATCAGACACTCTTTGGGTCTTCCATGGTATACCAATGCTAGAAGATTTTTTCACTGTCTTTTCAGGTGCAACTATGTCAACAGCAGCTCTCACTTTAGAATTAAATCTTTCCACCTTACTATTTACATTGTCCTCGCTATTATAGCTGGCACTATAAACGGACTGATTGCTTAAAATGTTTGTAAGTTTTAAAGCTGCTGCCGAATCAAAGAAGCGTTTTTTAACAATATGCTTCTCATGAGTGTTTTTTATCATTATTTCTATATTAAAAAGTAGAAGAAAATGGTCTGATAGACCAATATCAATGATCTGTTTTATATCAACTTTCAGTCCTTTAGTAATCACTAAGTCTAATGTATGACCTGCTTTATGTGTAGGCTGATTTATGAGTTGTCTGTTAAAACTCATTACTGCATTCCTTGTGTGATTTTGAACTATTCAAGAAATAAATTGTCGTCATTGTCGTTGTTGAATTAGGCACACCTCGCTAGTACTGGGTTGGACCCCCTTTTGCCTTCAGAACTGCCGTAACTCTTCATTGCATAGATTCACCAAGGTGCTGGAAAGCATTCCTCATGGATTTTGGTCCATATTGACATGATAGAATCACACAGTTGCTGCACATTTGTCAGCTGCACGTGCGAATCTCCCATTCCACCACATCCCAAAGGTCCTCAACTGGATTGAGATCTGGTGACTGTGGAGGCCAGTGAACTCATTGTCATGTTCAAGAAACCAGCTTAAGAAAATCTGGGCTTTGTGACATGACATGTTATCGTGCTGGAAGACGTTGTGTACACTGCAGTCATAAAGGGATGGACATGGTCAGCAACAATACTCATGTAGGCTGTGGTATTTAAATGATGTTCAATTGGTACTAAGGGGCCCAAAGTGGGCCAAGAAAATTTCAACCACACCATTGTGCCACCAGCACCAGCCTGAACCGTTGATACAAGGCAGGATGGATCCATGCGTTCATATTGTTGACCTACCATCTGAATGTCGCAGCAGAAATCGAGACTCATCAATCCACAACTTAATACCGGGAATGCCTGTTAAACATCTTAGATTCACGAGTACCGATTTGGGTAGTGATCACTTTGATGAATGAACCCTGTTCAAAAAACGCATTACACAATCGAGAAGGCAGCAAAAGAATATGAAGCGAGTGACGCATACTAGCATATTCATAAGTGAAGCTACTGTGGAAACAAAGCACGGTGTAAATCTAAAGTTTAAATTAAGTTCATAGACAGGCTGCCGCTGGCGTTTGACATGCCCACGACAAATACGATATGCGCGAGATACAAGTTTAATGAGAAGACGCAGGGTATAAACGAGACTTTTGATCACTTTGTAATGGAGTTAAAATTGCTGAAGGACTGTGCTTATGCAAACGAAGATGAGATGGTCAGGGATAGAATAGTGTTTGGCACAAACTCAGCAAAAGTGCGAGAGAAACTTTTAAGTGCCGGGTCTGAGCTAGCATTAAACAAAGCCGTGGACATCGCAAGATCACACGAGATAGCACAAGCACAGCTGAGAACCATCGATGTACTCTGAGCGGCTCACTTGAACTGACTGTGAACTCAGTACGCACACAAAAAGCAAGAGCTCCAAAGAGCACTGAGCAAAAAATGCATTACACAATTGACAAGGCAGCAAAAGGATATGAAGCATGTGACGCATACAAGCATATTCATAAGTGCAGCTACTGCGGAAACAAAGCATTCGGTGGAAAAAGTCCAGCTAAAGGAAGACAGTGTAAAAAATGTAGTAAATTGAACCACTTCGCTAAAGTTTGCAGGACTGGGAAAGGTAAACCCGTGCATGCAGTGTGTGATGTCTCAGATAAAGAGGAAGACGAACTGCTTATTGATGCAGTAAGAAAGGAACAACCTGGGAGTAGAAGGCATAATGTCAGAATTGAAGGTCTGCCTGAGAATTGAGAAAGTTCAAAACCTGTGCAATTCGCAGCTGAACGTTTTTCTAAAATAATCGGGGGCGACTTTAAAGCAGAATCTGAAATAGCAGTGGCTTACCGCGTACGCGGATCAAACACTGTTAGACCCAGACCCAGATCTTTTATAGTTCATTTTGAATGATTATCATTTAAGCTAGAGGTGATGGCACTCCTCAGAAACAAGGAAGATATTATATATGAAAATAACCACATTCGTATCTTCCCTGACTTCTCTCCAGCAACAGCTACTAAGCGCAGCCTTCTACAACATTAAACAGCGGTTACGGCAAGCCAGCGTCAAATACAGCCTCTTGTATCCGGCAAAACTGAAAGTGGAATGGCAGGGTCAATTCTATGTCTTCACTAGCAAGGAAGAAGCAAAAAAGGAATTAAGAAAGCTGATCCCGGGTCTATTCTGATACATAATAGTGAGTCATGGCGGTTAATGATAAAGCAAGGATTAATAATCTACTGTCTAATCTATTCGTTTTAAAATACGGGTTTTTATCAGCATATATTCTCATATATTCTCATTATTACTTAGTATTACTTGGACGCTATCTGTTTATGTTTTATTGTGCTTAATTACTTTTTCATTTTTTTTTTCTTTTTCTAATTATTTCATCTCAACCCTAAACGAGACTGTTCAATATTATACCCTTGGTTTATTGTTATTGCTATTACTGCATTAAGACTTGCTATCCTTATTCTGGACACATTTTTAACACCATCACCCGGGTTTATTATCTGGGTGTATCAATGCACTAAAATTGCTGAAGACTATATAAACTGCTCAAAAAAATCAAAGGGACACTTTGAAAACACATCAGATCTCAATGGGAAAAAGAAATCCTCCTGGATATCTATACTGATATAGACTGGGTAATGTGTTAAGAACGAAAGGATGCCACATCGTTTGATGGAAATGAAAATGATCAACCTACAGAGCCCTCAATTCAAAGACTCCCCAAAAATCAGAGTGAAAAAATGATGTGGCAGGCTAGTCCATTTTGTCAAAATTGAATTGCAGCAACTCCAAATTGTACGCAGCACTTTGTATGGCCCCTGTGTTCTTGTATACATGCCTGACAACATCGGTGCATGCTTCTAATGAGATGACAGATGGTGTTGTGGGGATCTCCTCCCAGATCTGGACCAGGGCATCACTGAGCTCCTGGACAGTCTGAGGTGCAACCTGGTGGCATTGGATGGACCAAAACATAATGTCCCAGAGGTGTTCTATTGGATTTAGGTCAGGAAAGTTTGGTGGCCAGTCAATGGTATCAATTCCTTCATCCTCCAGGAACTGCCTGCATACTCTCACCACATGAGGCCAGGAACTGTCGTGCACCAGGAGCCACTGTACCAGCATAGGGTCTGACAATGGGTCCAAGGATTTCATCCTGATACCTAATGGCAGCCAAGGTGCCTTTGTCAAGCCTGTAGCGGTCTGTGTGACCCTCCATGGATATGCCTCCCCAGACAATCATTAACCCACCACCAAACTGCTCATGCTGAATGATGTTACAGGCAGCATAATGTTCTCCATGGCTTCTCCAGACCCTTTCACTTCTGTCACGTGCTCAGGGTGAACCTGCTCTCATCTGTAAAAGCACAGGGCACCAGTGGTGCATCTGCCAATTCTGGTATTCTATGGCGAATGCCAATCGAGCTGCATGCTGCTGGGCAGTGAGCTCAGGGCCCATTAGAGGACATGGGGCCCTTGAGTCACCCTCATGAAGTCTTTCTGGTTGTTTGGTCAGAGACATTCACACCAGTGGCCTGCTGGAGGTCATTTTGTAGGGCTCTGGCAGTGCTCATCCTGTTCCTCCTTGTCCAAAGGAGCAGATACTGGTCCTGCTGATGGGTTATGGACCTTCTATGGCCCTCTCCAGGTCTCCTAGAGTAACTGCTTGTCTCCTAGAATCTCCTCCATGCCCTTGAGACTGTGCAGGGAGACACCTTCTGGCAATGACACGTATTGATGTGCCATCCTGGAGAAGTTGGACTACCTGTGCAACCTCTGTAGGGTCCAGGTATCGCCTCATGCTACCAGTAGTGACACTGACTGTAGCCAAATGCAAAACTAGTGAAGAAACAGTCAGAAAAGATGAGGAGGGAAAAATGTCAGTGACCTCCACCTGTTAAACCATTCCTGTTTTGGGGGTCATCTCATTGTTGCCCTCTAGTGCATCTGTTGTTAATTTCATTAACACCACAGCAGCTGAAACTGATTAACAACCCCCTCTGCTACTTAACTGACCAGATTAATATCCCATAAGTTTCATTGACTTTATGCTATACTCTGATTAAAAAGTGTTCCTTTAATTCTTTTGAGCAGTATTTATATTTCAAGTGCAAAATTCTTTTTTTTTTTTAAGACTATATTGGTAATAGATATCTCTATCTTTTAACCCTAAAACCCTGCATGGGGCTTGTTTTGCTTTGGACGTGCTCTGTCTCTGGGTATGTCAGAGGACTGGGACTGTGTGAAGTGGGTTTTAGCCTCACTTTGGGGAGGCATAAAGGGAGGGTGGGAGGTTAAGGGGGGGAGAGAAAGAGAGCAGGCTTGATCTATACCTAATCTATCATCATTAATCTTTATAATTATAACTACCAACGTAATAATAAGCTGCATGGCAACAACTCTGGGGAAATAGGAAATTAAGACCTAAACTGTCTCACTTCCAGTTAAGACTATAAAATGACATCAAAAACTCAGAATCAGTGTCTCCATGATGGGACAGTTAACTTCGTAAGCTGGAATGTTAAAGGCCTGAATCACGAATTAAAGAGAAAAAAGTACTTCTCACCTAACAGGTCTAAATGCTAAAATAGTATTTTTACAGGAAACCCACTTACTAAGCAAGGATCAGTTCCGCTGCAAAAGACTGGACTGGCCAAATGTTCCATTCTAGTTTTACAAAGAAAACTAGAGGTGTGGGAATTCTCATACATAGAACAGTACCATTTGTAGCATCAGATGTAGTATTGGATCCTGAAGGGAGATATGTAATGGTCATGGGAGACTTATCTAACTGTAAAATGATTTTGATAAATGTTTATGCACCTAATGTTGATGATAAGGAATTTATACAAAATTTATTTGCATCCATTCCCAATCTGAACACTCATAAAGTTATAATGGCTGGGGACTTTAATTGTGTTCTAAATCCACTTTTAGATAAGACTTCCTCCACAGGGGGAACGCAACTAACACGCAAAGATAATTACAAAGTTTATAACTGATCACAACTTATCAGATCCCTGGAGGTTTTAAACCCA
The DNA here is from genome assembly GCF_016835505.1 of Polypterus senegalus. Classification (NCBI taxonomy): domain Eukaryota; kingdom Metazoa; phylum Chordata; class Cladistia; order Polypteriformes; family Polypteridae; genus Polypterus; species Polypterus senegalus. Next base: position 9,736,619 of record NC_053160.1, read on the forward strand.
AATTCAAGAACATATTCTTTCTACTCACCAGTACATCATTGCTACTCAAGGATTGATTACTTCTTTATAGACAATAACTTCTTGCCTAAGATTAAATCTTGTAAATACGATGCTATTGTTATTTCGGACCATGCACCTATGATCTTGGAGCTGAAATTACTAAGCCCCATACACTCACCCCACAGATGGCGCCTCAAACCGCTTCTATTAGCTGACGAGAATTGTACTGAATTTATATCCAAACAAATCAAATTCTTTCTAGAGACAAATACATCAATGGAGATCTCTGCAGGAATACTCTGGGAAACTCTTAAGGCCTTCTTAAGAGGACAGATTATCTCATATCTTTCCCACAGAAATAAATCCGAAGCCAAGAAAGTAGCAGAGATAAAAAGCGAAATTACTAAAATAGATGAAGAACATGCCAGACTACCAAGCGAGACTCTACATAGGAGGAGGCAGGCTCTACATTCAGAATTAAACCTCTTGACAACTAAAGAAACTGAACAACTAATTTACAAATCCAGACATCATTATTATGAACATGGAGAGAAAGCTAATAAGCTTTTAGCTCAACAAATTCACAAGTAAGAAGTGTGCAACGCAATCTCGGTAATCACTAACACATACGGAGATAAAATCATCGAACACAAAAATATACTGCACACTTTCAGAGACTACTATAAATCCATATATACTACTGAGTTTAAAGAAGACAATACACAATCTAATGCATTTCTGGATACATTACAGATACCACAAATAGACTTTTAGTGTGGAGGAACTTGATAAACCTCTGTTATCAGAATTACTAGATGCTATAAAGTCACTCCAAGGTGGAAAGCAGCAGGCCCTGATGGCTACCCTGCAGAGTTTTACAAGAAATTCTCCGCTCAGCTAGCTCCCTCCTATTAGCAACATTTACAGAAGCCAGAGATAACCAATCTCTTCCACAAACCTTTCGCCAAGCACTAATCACTGTTTTCCAAAACAAAATAAGGACTTATTACAATGTGCATCATACAGACCAATTTCACTTCTGAATAACGACGTTAAAATACTCTCTAAAATCATAGCTAGAAGGATGGAGAAAGTGCTCCCTCGTAATATCACAAGACCAAACTGGATTTATTAGGGGCCGACACTTATCTTCAAATCTTCGACGCCTGTTTAATGTAATATACTCACCAACTAAATCAAACACCCCAGAAATATTATTATCATTGGATGCAGAAAAAGCATTGACATGATTGAATGGAAATACCTTTTACTACATTGGAGAAGTTTGGGTTTGGCCCAACATTTGTGCATGGATTAAATTACTGTATACTAACCCAGAAGCTTCAGTTTGCATCAATAACATTTGCTCAGACTACTTTAAACTAGAGCGTGGCACTAGACAAGGATGCCCTTGTCACCTGCTGTTTGCATTGCCATTGAACCACTGGCAATACATTGTCGAAATACTGATCAGATAAAGGGGATTAGCAGAGAAGGACTGGAACAGAAAATCTCATTATATGCAGATGACATGGTACTGTATATATCGGACCCAGAAAATTCTGTGCCTGCAGTCTTAGCAGCACTCACAGAATTTCAAAAGATCTCTGGTCTCAGAATTAATCTGAATAAAAGTGTACTCTTTCCAGTGAATTCTCAAGCATATAATATTAGATTAGACACCCTACCTTTTATCATTGCAGAACAGTTTAAATACCTCGGGTAAACATCACAAGTAAACATAAAGCTCTTATCAACAAAATTTCTCTGCATGGAAAAAATTAAACAAGACTTGCATAGATGGTCAACCCTTCATCTCACACTAGCTGGAAGAATTAACACTGTTAAGATGAATATTCTTCCTAAGCTCCTTTTTATTTCAAAACATCCAATATACATTAATAAATCATTCTTTAAGCAATTAGATTCAACAATAACCTCATTTATTTGGAATTCAAAACATCCACGCATCAAAAGAGCGACCCTACAAAGACAAAAGGCAGAAGGTGGCATGGCTCTACCTAACTTCCAGTTTTATTACTGGGCAGCAAATATACAGGCATAAGAACCTGGACACAAATAGAAGAACATACACAGGCTGGACCACAATAGAAGTAAAATCCTGCAGTACTTCTTTGTATTCCTTGCTCTGTGCTCCAATAAACACACGTTATCGGCAATACACTAATAACCCAATTGTGCTCCACTCACTTAGAATCTGGAACCAATGTAGAAAGCATTTTAAGACGGAGAAGCTTCTATCTGTGGCACCTCTGCAAGAGAACCACCTCTTTCAACCTTCACAAACATATGCAGTTTTTAATATCTGGAAAAAATTTGGAATTAACTTGCTTAGAGATCTTTATATAGACAACGTCTTTGCATCCTATGAACAATTACATTCCAAATTTAACATTCCAGCTACACATTTCTTTCACTATCTTCAAATCAGGAACTTTGTTAAACAGAACCTTCCAGATTTTCCTCATCTTGCACCCTCATCCATGCTGGAAAAATATTGCTCAATCTCAAGGATTAGACTCCATCTCTACAATATATAAAATCATTTTACAATCCCTCCTTTCAAAGATCCAAGAGGACACTGGGAAAAGATCTCTCAATTAATATATCAGAAAAGGAGTGGAAAGTAGCAATGCAGAGAATTCACTCGAGCTCCATATGCCAAAGCATACAATTATACAACTCAAAATTATATATCGAGCACATCTGTCTCGACTAAAACTCTCCGAAATGTTTCCAGGGCATGATCGAACCTGCGAACGTTGCCAACAAGTTCCAGCCGTACTGGGTCACATGTTCTGGGCCTGCACCAAATGAACATTATTCTGGACAAAAATGTTTATTACCTTTCAGACAGCCTTGGACTCACAATCCCTCCTAACCCATTAACAGCTGTGTTTGACTTAATACCGGGAATGCTTGTTAAACATCTTAGATTCACGAGTACCAATCTGGATAGTGAACACTTCGATGAATGAAACCTGTTATCTTTACAACGGTTGACAAACACGGAATGTAACTTGAACACAACACATCCTCCAAATACGAACCTGATTGAAAGAAATAATGATAATCAAATCCTTGATGACAGCAACACTCATAACAGTTACAAAACAATTACATTGACAATCATGTTACGTTATTTTTAAAATGTTTCCTTTTCTTTTTCATAACTTCTTTAACACACTACTTCTTCGCTGCGAAGTGCGGGTATTTTGCTAGTTATACCATAGAATGCATAGTGTAATAGTAAACTAAATGTAAAATTGAATAACACTGAGAAAACCTTGAACAGAGAAAACTAACATTTCAAGAGTTCACGCTACAGCCTTACGAACCGCTTGCTGTAAACACTTTTTTTAATGCGTTTTAAGTACAGGGGAAAAAATGAAAATCCTTAATTTATACAAAAACTAACAATAAGCAACTATGAAAACTAACATTGCAAGAGTTAACGCTACAGCCTTACGTACCGCTGTGAAAAACCTTGAACAACAGAGAAAACCACCCTTGCATGCACACATGTCTGACCGAGAACGATGTACAGGGAGAGACTGAACACGTGCAGAAATCATCGGCGCGTATGAACCGGAAGGGAAACTGGCTTGTTCATCACCCGAGTGTGTGGTCGTGAACAGATGCAAAAGCTTGGCGAACTTTTTGGTCATAACCCGATTTGTATGTGTTCAGAGACGTTCGTGACCCGAGGTACCACTGTATAATAATTCATATCACTGCTGTTACTATAATGTGCATTGACGTGACAAATATATTAAACCTCACAAGTGATGAATATGATGCACTGACTGTATTTTAGTTCCCTTTTAAGAGGACCAATGCTGCGTATTTGCACTGAAGAACGTTTTTGTTTATTGGTCAGTTTATATTGGCTACCTGTTGTCACTTCTCATGAACTGGATGACAGGTTAGGAATATCTCAGCCAAGCTTCACTCCGTCATGCCTGGTGTGCTGAAAGCCATACATCCACCTTCCATACAGTGTGGGTGTACATACATGTAACATTTTTGCTAACCTAAAAAGTCAATCTGCAGCAGCGTCCGGTACTCCTAATGTAATTGGAACAATTGACTGCACTCATATTGCAATAAGAGCACTTAGCGACAATGACGCTGCTTTTGATAACCATGAGCCGTTACATTCCATAAACACATATTGTACATCATGTTTGATGCCAAGATGTGGCTGACACATGTTTGTAATGGCCAACCGCTTACCCAGACCAGCCACTACACCTCCAAGACTATTTCCTTGGATAAGCCTGAAAACTCTTGAGATGATAACAAGCCGTACTTCTTACAGAGTGTCTTATTTTTCCCGACATGAAAAAATAACAAGCAAACAGTAGACAGATATGTAAAACCAAATACGGATATATTGACAGTGATAAATATACAGTGGTGTGAAAAACTATTTGCCCCCTTCCTGATTTCTTATTCTTTTGCATGTTTGTCACACAAAATGTTTCTGATCATCAAACACATTTAACCATTAGTCAAATATAACACAAGTAAACACAAAATGCAGTTTTTAAATGATGGTTTTTATTATTTAGGGAGAAACCTACATGGCCCTGTGTGAAAAGTAATTGCCCCCTTGTTCAAAAATCACCTAACTGTGGTGTATCACACCTGAGTTCAATTTCCGTAGCCACCCCCAGGCCTGATTACTGCCACACCTGTTTCAATCAAGAAATCACTTAAATAGGAGCTGCCTGACACAGAGAAGTAGACCAAAAGCACCTCAAAAGCTAGACATCATGCCAAGTTCCAAAGAAATTCAGGAAGAAATGAAAACAGAAGTAATTGAGATCTATCAGTCTGGTAAAGGTTATAAAGCCATTTCTAAAGTTGTGGGACTCCAGCGAACCACAGTGAGAGCCATTATCCACAAATGGCAAAAACATGGAACAGTGGTGAACCTTCCCAGGAGTGGCCGGCCGACCAAAATTACCCCAAGAGCGCAGAGACGACTCATCCGAGAGGTCACAAAAGACCCCAGGACAACGTCTAAAGAACTGCAGGCCTCACTTGCCTCAATTAAGGTCAGTGTTCACGACTCCACCATAAGAAAGAGACTGGGCAAAAACGGCCTGCATGGCAGATTTCCAAGACGCAAACCACTGTTAAGCAAAAGAACATTAGGGCTCGTCTCAATTTTGCTAAGAAACATCTCAATGATTGCCAAGACTTTTGGGAAAATACCTTGTGGACTGATGAGACAAAAGTTGAACTTTTTGGAAGGCAAATGTCCCGTTACATCTGGCGTAAAAGAAACACAGCATTTCAGAAAAAGAACATCATACCAACAGTAAAATATGGTGGTGGTAGTGTGATGGTCTGGGGTTGTTTTGCTGCTTCAGGACCTGGAAGGCTTGCTGTGATAGATGGAACCATGAATTCTACTGTCTACCAAAAAGTCCTGAAGGAGAATGTCCGGCCATCTGTTCGTCAACTCAAGCGATCTTGGGTGCTGCAACAGGACAATGACCCAAAACACACCAGCAAATCCACCTTTGAATGGCTGAAGAAAAACAAAATGAAGACTTTGGAGTGGCCTAGTCAAAGTCCTGACCTGAATCCAATTGAGATGCTATGGCATGACCGTAAAAAGGCGGTTCATGCTAGAAAACCCTGAAATAAAGCTGAATTACAACAATTCTGCAAAGATGAGTGGGCCAAAATTCCTCCAGAGCACAGTAAAAGACTCCTTGCAAGTTATCGCAAACGCTTGATTGCAGTTATTGCTGCTAAGGGTGGCCCAACCAGTTATTAGGTTCAGGGGGCAATTACTTTTTCACACAGGGCCATGTAGGTTTGGATTTTTTTCTCCTAAATAATAAAACCATCATTTAAAAACTGCATTTTGTGTTTACTTGTGTTATATTTGACTAATGGTTAAATGTGTTTGATGATCAGAAACATTTTGTGTGACAAACATGCAAAAGAATAAGAAATCAGGAAGGGGGCAAATAGTTTTTCACACCACTGTAAATACCCACGAGGACAGACAAATATTCAATAATATATATGTGCACACAAACCACCACTATCCCAATGACACCCCTGAATAATTATTAATTATACGAAAACACAAATACACAATATTTACAAGAAACCTTCCCTTGCCCCCAAATAATAAACGAATAAACAGGAAACACAAGTGAATGATAAACAGCAATTGAAATGAAAGTGATAAACGAGTCCAATAGCTAAAGAAGTCCTGTAATAGTTGAATATTGGCTGATGTGGTGTTTTGCCTCCTCCCGACAATACAAAAAATTACCTCACTGTAAGTGTCCTCAGCAATGGTTCATAAGTATCCAAACCCCAGGGTTTCTCAGTGCTGGCAGTCGTGATAATGATCCGGATCCGTCAGTAGCAAGTAATGGACTTGAACAGAAAGGAGGTGGAATATGAATGTGTAAATGATTCTTATTCTTCTCTCTGTCTCTTTCCTCTCCTTCCCCTTCCTCGCTTTTGCCTTTCACTCCTCTTGTTTAAATACAAATGTAACTGGTGGATTCAACAGGTGATTTCCCTCTTGGGGTTGCAGTCTCCCTTCATCATCCTTCCCCTTTTCACTTACGGGGACAACATATACTGATACACGCATATAGCACAGCAAACGGAACAATGAAAACAAAACGCACTCAGCACAGACAACAAAAAACAAATACTTATTATTACGAAGCCCCGCTACAATGTTGTGGCTCGGTGGTCAGCGTCAACCCGTGACTTGTTTATTTTGAGTCAAAGTATCTTTGGCAGACATGACGGTGCTGTACGTGATGGCTGACTTGTTGGCGAGGTAGCTGTCTGAACCCTCAGTGTTTTCATATGGGCTGTGCCATTCATTATAACAGCAATCATGTCATTCCATGTGCTAGTGGCTATCTGCTTACACCGTTTCTGGACCCCCAGAACAAAGAGCAAAGGCGCTATAATGCCATACATGATTTTGTGCTCTTCATTGCGGTGCAGATGATTGGGGCCAAAGAATTTCTGCAGCATCACGACTGCATATTGGTGACCCCATATAACTGGAAGCAATGCACCCTGATGCAATATTTAATAATCTGTGGAGACGCAAGTACAGAATAGAACTGAGAACAAGATGGCCGGTTACCATTTATGTAGCCACTCAGCAGGAAGGAGTAAGTCCAGGAGGAAGTGAGGTCAGAGGTTGAGTAGCTGTCAGTCTTGCATTCTGCGGAGGGAGGAAAAAAGAGGGCATTACACCAAAGTGCCAACCCCTGGTTTTGGCAGGTAATTACAATACAATACAATTTATTTTTGTTCAGCCCAAAGTCACACAGGAAGTGCCGCAATGGGCTTTAACAGGCCCTGCCTCTTGACAGCCCCCCCAGCCTTGACTCTCTAGGAAGACAAGAAAAAACTCCAAAAAAAATCCTTGTAGGGAAAAAATGGAAGAAACTTTGGGAAAGGCAGTTCAAAGAGAGACCCCTTTCCAGGTAGGTTGGGCGTGCAGTGGGTGTCAAAAAGAAGGGAGTCAATACAATACAATACACAGAACAGATCACAAGTACTCCTCAATACAGTATTAGAATAAAAATATTACAAGTACGAAGCAGAAGTTAACAGTAGATGATATCCCATAATATGATTTGGATTTGGTTAAAGACCTAGAGCTGTACACTGCTAAGTCAGCACTGGGCTAGCCAATCCGATGAAAGGACCCCTCTACCCCACGATTCCTGCGATCCTCCATCAGAGATGACTTTACCTCAGGCAGACAAAACAACTTGGCAGGTGGGCCGTGGCACCAAGTGCCACCTTTGAGAACCGAGAAGAGAAACAGAATAGGTGAGGGTTAGTAATACATTCTAACTATCATGTTACTGATGTTTTAGTGCTAATGACTAACAACAGAGATGCAGTCTGTACAGTTAATCAGCAGCTCTAGTCAGGGTGTGCTAAACTGAAGTAGTGAGTCTTCAGCCGGGATTTGAAAGCTGAGACTGAAGGGGCATCTCTTATAGTAGCAGGCAGACCACTCCACAGTTTAGGGGCCCTGTAACTAAAAGTTTGACCTCCTACTGTTATTTTATTAATCCTTGGAATCATAAGCAGACCGGCATCTTGAGATCTTAATGTGCACTCTTGTAAGTCATGATAAGTTCAAACAAGTAAGCCAGGCCTTGGCCATTTAAGGCATTATATGTTAAAAGGAGGATACTGAAATCTGCCCTAAACTTAACCGGAAGCCAGTGTAAGGACATGAGGACAGGGGTTATGTGTTTGTATCTTCTTGTTCTTGTAATAATTCTTGCAGCAGCATTTTGGATTAATTGGAGGCTGTATAAAGATCAATTTGAACATCCAGTGAACACCGCATTGCAGTAGTCAATCCTGCTAGAAATAAAGGCAGGAATTAATTACCACCACCAGAACCCTTAAGTTGTCACCCACGTTGATTAGCATGTTTCATAATTGGATGTTTCAGGATGGCGTTCAAGGCACATTCACGCATGCATATTTACAAACGCAAAGTTTTATAAATGAGACTGCTGCTCTGCTGTGGAGCTCCTCATAAAAGATGTGCTCTCACATCTGTTATCCTCATTGGACCCGGGTGCAAATGTGCAGTGGGCCCAAGCAGTCTATGTAAGCTGAGACAGGAGCTTCCACAACATTCTAAAGGAAGGGTTCAGCTTTTATCAAAGAGAAAGAAAGAGGCCATCAGCCCACCCTTAATAAAGCTGTAATAAAGCTCCTTATTTTCTAGTGGTTCACTGCACGCCAGCTCCCAGCAGATGGCACTGTTCTGCAGAAATTCAATCAGTAGGAACCTCAGCTCAGAGACTTCACATATTCTTAAACTGCTTATAGTATAGTCATGACCAAAAGTTTTGAGAATGACCCAAGTGTTGGCTTTCACAAAGTATGCTGCTTTGGTGTTTTTAGATCTTTTTGTCAGATGTTTCTCTGGTATACTGAAGTAGAATTACAAGCATTTCAGAAGTTACAAAGGCTTTTATTGACAATGACATAAGGTTTATGCAAAGAGTCAATATTTGCAGTGTTGGCCCTTCTTCCTTTTTCAAGACCTCTGCAATTCGTCCTGGCATGCTGTCTGGCAACTTCTGGGCCAAATCAGAATTGGTGGGTTTTTGATTGTCCATCCACCTCTTGAGGATTGACCACAAGTTCTCAATGATGAGTTTACGCGCCATGGACCCCAAATTTCAATGTTTTGTTCCCTGAGCCACTTGGTTCTCACTTTTGCCTTATAGCCCGGTGCTCCGTCATGCATTGTTGGTCACCAAACTGTTTTGGAGGGTTGGCAGAAGTTGCTCTCAGCAGATGTTTTGGTCCCATTCTTTATTCATGGCTGTGTTCTTAGGGCAAATGGTGAGTGAGCCCTGCACTCCCTTGGTTGAGAAGCAACCCCACATGACATGAATGGTCTCAGGATGCTTTACTGTTGGCCTGACCCAGGACTGATGGTAGTGCCGCTCACCTTTTCTTTTATCTGGATGCCCCAAGCAATTGGAAAGAGGATTCATCAGAGAAAATAACTTGACCCCAGAAGTCCTCAAGAGTCCAATCCCAGAATATCAGTCTGTTCCTGATGTTTTGCTTGGCTTCTTTGCTGCCCTTCTTGATGCCCACCAGGCCACCTTCCAAAAGTGTTTGCCTCCCTCACACCTGCCTACTGCCATTCCTGAGCAATCTCTGCACTGGTGGTGCCCCCCCGATCCCGAGCCATGAATCAACTTTAGGAGATGGTACTGGCGCTTGCTGGACTTTCTTGGGCGCCCTGAAACCTTCTTCACCTCTCTATTGGATCTGCCCGGTCACCCTTTTTATACAACAGGATCTTATTCGCCATTTTCCAGTCCTTCAGAATCTCTCCAGTGCGCAGTGACTTCCTAAAAATATGTGTCAAGGGTTTATATGTGTACTCACTAGTCTCCTTAAGAATACGAGGATAAATATTATCTGGTCCTGATGATTTGTTTGAATTTGTCATATTTAATCTGAGCAGCTCTTCTCCCTCTACAATTTCCAAATCCCTCAGTACCTCCTTAGTAGTCCCTGTTACCACTCGGCGGTTATCCACTTGCTCACATGTGAACACCTCAGAAAAATGTAAGTTTAGGGCATCCGCTATTTCATTGTCTGTATCTTTTAATTCCCCTTTACTATTCCTGATGCACTTCACCTCCTCCTTGACTGATCTTTAACTATTAAAATACTGAAAGAATCTCTTAGGGTCGTCTCTCTCCTTTTCTGCTCTGTTCCTCTCCAACTGTCTTTAAGCCTCCCTGATATCCTCCTTAATGGTTGCCCTCATGTTCTCATATGCTCTGCGATTCACTTTGCAGTCATTAGTCTTATATGCCTTATAAAGCAGTTTTTTCCTTTGCAACTTCTTTTTTAAATCTTTATTAATCCACTGTGGAGTTTTTTTTAGTTCCCTATTAATTCCAAATTTAGGTCTGTATCTGTCCGGCATTACATGTAACACATTTTTAAACCTGTTCCACTGCTCCTCGACTGTCTCCACATTTAAAAGCTTATCCCAGTCTATCCTACTTAGACTTTGATCAGAGAGAGAGATTGGGAGCACTTGCTAATTACAGTATGTCGCCACACCCACCACACAATGAACCACCTGGATTGGGACCCGGGTGCAGTGGGTGACACCTCAGCGCCACACTGGAACAGTGTGAGTTTTTTTTTGTTTTTTTTTTTTTACAGTGCCAATTCTGCCACCAAACCCCCATGTTTTCCTTGTAAGCTGGAGGACCTGCTTGCAGGGCTGGATGCAGATTAACATCAACCCCAGGAGGAAGCAATTACAAATTAAGAGTCTTGCTCAAGGGCATTTCTGGCGTTTACAGGATTCGAACTGGCAACCTTCTGATTGATTGCCAGTGCAGATCCCTATTCTCAGAGCCACCACACCACTCCGCTCTTACGGTGGATGAGATTGGAGAAAATGTGCAGGCTACAACAGCTGGCTGGGGGCTTTGCTAGTCACAGCTTTCTTGAGAAGTGTGCTTGGAAAATGTGACCTTGGTCTGATGACACCAAAATTGGGATTTTTTTGGCCATCAGATTAAACACTACGTTTGAACACTGCACAGAATCAGAAACACATCATCCTCTCCATGAAGCAGGGTGGAGACAGTAACAGGCTGTGGGGCAGCTTCTCTGCAGCAGGCCCTGAAAGGCATGTGAGGGGTAAAGAAACACAGCAAAACATGGCCAAATCCTGGAGGAGAACCTGGTTGGGTCTGCAAGACACCTAAACCTTGGGAGAAGACCACCAAGGTTACAATCCCAAGCAAAAAGCCAAAGCTACGCAGGACAAGATTCAAAACAGCAGGGCCATCTTAAAGTATGGGCACAGTGGGCACTGGCCAAGGGCCCACGATGTTTCTGACACCTATGTATGTTTCCAGCACACTACTTACCCCGGTGGCCTATGATGCTGTTAAGATGGCCCTGTATGAAGGTCCTGGAGTGGCCGACTCAGAGTCCAGATCTTGGCCATCCGACCAAATGCCAGGTGAGAAGCGTTTTAGAAAGAAGAAGAAGATGGGTGTGGGGGGACATGGCAGTGCTGAGAGAGAGAGAGAGGGCTAAGCAAACAGACACAAGGCTGTCATGACTGCCATCTTCTAAATACTGGGAATACTGTGAATACTTTTGCACTTAAGTATTTATAATTCATTAAGACAATTATGCAAAGATCTGCTTTCATTTTGACATTAAAGAGTCGTTTTCTGTTGATCAGTGTGTCAAAAAAGCCAAACTGAATCCACTGGTATTCAATGTTGTAGGAACAGGAAAGTCTAAAGCAGAGGTAGCCAACACGGTGCCCGCGGGCACCTGATTGCCCACAGGGACCATGTGAGTTGCCCACAGGGCATGTTCTAAAAATGGCACTAGACGCTATGGAGTTCTGTCTAAAAATTGTATTTAATTATGATGCTGTTCTTTTTGAATCAATGACACTTGCATTGATGGAGATTGGGGGGTAATCTGCAGTCAGAGTTCAATATCATGTGCAAGACAACCAAACGGATGCAGCTACGATGGGGAGCTAGATGCAGTTTTTACCCCCTAAAAATAAAGAAAAACATGGCAGAGAAGCTAAGGAAAATTTCCAATATATTAATAATATCATTAAAGGTGAACCGTGCAACTTTTTGTTATTCAGGAAGTTTGTATCAAACAAGTAGCCCTTAGCACTGCTCAGTAACCTTGAAGAAGCTCTCAGTTACAAAAAGGTTGCTGATCCCTGGTCTAAAGTGTAAGCCATCCTAATTATAAGAAATATTATAATTTACTTCATGATGTTGAAGTGCATAATAAACAAGAATAGTTGCGTTACATATTTAAAATATTAAAATGTGTGCTTCGACTTAAATGTTTAAACTTGTCACACATGTGTGAGTAGGAGGCAGCTAAAGGACTTGAGTAATTGTAATTCTACATCAGACCAGGGGGTGGCAGGGGTGTGCTAACTGTCTCTCTCAGTTCCTAGCAGACCATGCTTAGGAAATCCCAACGGGTTCCGGCACCTCCGATGATGTCACTTCCTGTTCCGACACCTCTGAAGATGTCACTTCTGGTCCCGGCACTTATGATTATATCACTCCCGAAAGAAACTCACTTCCGGTTCTGGCATCAATGATGTCACTTCCTCCACCGACCTTTAAAGCCACCATCTTACTTCCTCATATTCAGTTCTGTCTTGGACTCAGTATTGCGAACAACTCTTGAAACTTTAACCTTTTGCAGTCAGCGCATATGATACAGGTGGCTGCCCCAAAGTCTAAATATTCTCGATTGTAATTGAAGTTTGCCATGTGTCATCCTCTTAATGGAGGTTCACAGAGGGTTAGTAAAGGGTCAAAAATCAAAAATAACCTCAGAATCGTAATCCCTGACCTTGGAATAGTCTAAAATGATACCCCATATGCTTATGTTTGAAAATGTCATTTTACATTTCTGGGTGTGGGTCTTAGGGGGCTAGGACCACCGGTAAAGAATCAGAGATCAGAAATATGAAATATTCATGATCTGCAACTTCAAAATGACATAAAATGACACTCCACATGTCACTTTTATCGATCCCGGTTTTTCACAATTTTGTGACAAGGAATAACTTTTGATCCTTCGTAACCCATTGGGGGGAGAACCTCTGGGGTCGGCTGATGTGGTCTGCACAACTTCAACTCCTTGTGATCATTTTTGCTGAACACATCTACTGGTTTACTCTTTAACATAAAGAGTTAATTTCCTGCACAAAATATGGTCCAAAAATGTCCTAGAATTGAGGGTATTTTGGGGGCTATAGGGTCAAAAATAGAAGGGGGTTCCAAAAAGCTCAATGTCATGAATAACTAGACATCAAGACAACTCGAATGGTGCATCATAAGTGGGGGTTTTATTGTACCGGCAAGTCAGAAACTGCCAAACAAACAAACTGAAGCTATTTAAAAGCATTTCTAAGTAACACAATAAAAGATGAAAACTTCCATGGGGGGAATACGTTTTTAGTCACTGGGCACACAGAGAGAGCACAACTGCGAGGCCATCCCCATTCAGACTTCCAAATTGTGCTGTCCTGGTGGGCTAAGTAAGCCTCACGTCCAGCTCAGGCTCCCCTCTTTAGTCCCCCAGGACTCCCACGTCTGCCTCATGGCTGCACACGCTCTACTTATTATATAATTATTGTTTTTAACCCAGGGTGTTTATTTACTGTTCACATCCTCTGTTATCAGGTTGACTAATTCTCAGTCCAGCAGCAGTGATTTCACTGACTCCAGGGCATGCCTGCTAATCCCCTGAATTGTGTGTCTCCTGGAATCCCAACTAACTAGTTTGTCACCTGTAAATCTAAATCTTTAGATAAATTAAGAAAAGACACGCTCCAGCTAAATTAGCAAACACAGTATCACACAACTCTTCTCATTTTTGCCCGAGGACTGGTTACACCTTTTTCATTTTGGATTCAGTAGGACAGAATTTTATGTTCTTTATATGCCCGGGCAGCCGCCTGGAATGCCTTTCCATGGATCTTTGTAGGCATCCATTTATCTCAGCTTTGAATCCATAGTGAAGTGTGGAGTCTGTGTGAGGATCTGAGCTCTGAGTTCTACTTTGATAGGTCCTGGGAAGGTTCTCTCTGTGTGTGTTTCTTCCTAAATGTCTACTGGATCTATCTATCATTCATACATATAGCATCTTTCATATCTATCTATTTATCTATCTATTATACAGTGCCTTTCATATCTATCTATCTATTATATAGTGCCTTTCATATCTATCTATCTATCTATCTATGTATTATATAGTGCCTTTCATATCTATCTATCTATTATATAGTGCCTTTCATATCTATCTATCTATCTATGTATTATATAGTGCCTTTCATATCTATATATCTTTTATATGGCACCTTTCATATCTATTTATCTATCTATGTATTATATAGTGCCTATCTATCTATCTATCTATCTATCTATCTATCTATTATAAAGTGCCTTTCATATCTAAATATTGATTATATAGTGCCATTCACTCTATCTGTCCATCTATCTATCTATTGTAGAAGTTCAGCCCCCAAACACAGACAGACAGACACCAGATGTCCAAAAACACATATACGTTTATTACTCTTCTGTAATGTACACCACACAAATACCCTTCTCTCTCTCTCTCTCTCTCCTCCACCCACCTACATACACACAAACACACACACACAAGCTCTGTCCTCTTCCACCTGACTCCGGCTTGACTAATGGAGTCAGGCAGCCTCTTTTATACTGCACCAGATGTGCTCCAGGTGCTCCATAATGCTCTTCCAGCAGCACTTCCTGTTCCCCAGCTGTCCACCACACTATCTATCATATAGTGCCTTTCACATCTAAATATTAATTATATAGTGCATTTCTATCTATCTATCTACTCAAGTTTGAAAGACTGACTGATTTTAAATGTTTCTTGGATTTTAAATAAACCTGAACTCTTAATGAATAGAAAATCTTTCATGTTTGATTTGTCATTGTTAGACATACTGTAAAGGAATGATGTTATTATTATTATTATTATTATTATTATTATTATTATAAAGAAAAATGTGTTAGTGCTACAGACATCTTTTAATTAATAAAGTGGCACATTTGTTTTACTGCTAAAAGTACTTAGTGTTCTTTCATTGATATAATAGACATATGAAAGGCACTATAGATAGATAGATAGATAGATAGATAGATAGATAGATAGATAGATAGATAGATAGATAGATAGATAGATACTTCACAACCAGTTGCAAAAAAAATCAACTTCAATGGCGTCAGAGGCTTTCCAGTGAATTATGTGCTCATATCGACTTTCCATTTAAACTTTTATTGGTTATACTTTTTTATGGTGGATATATAAATGTGCAACTAAGTATTTTTCTCGTTAATTTGCTTTATCTTCACACTGCTTCTACGGGAAATTCAAATTTTTTAAATAAAATTGTAATTTAAATGCGTGAGTATAAATTTAGATAATCTAAAGTTTTGCAAGCAACACCTTTACCGTTGCGTTTTAATGTACAGTATAATAAAACATAACATTTTGTATTATTTTACTGTCTGCTTTAAACAGATAGTCGTCCTAAATTAAGTAAATAAATTAAGGGGATATAAGCAGACATAACGTATGTAATTTTTTTCCCTCAGAATTGTTTGTTACGCCTGCCGTGTCCCCGGCAGTACCGCTAGATTAACTCACTGTTTCTTACACGTCTTCGGCTTTTTTTAAAAGTTTGTTTTGATTTTCGGTTTTGTAATTAAAATATATAAAATATGTTATATTAAATTAAAATTAATAACGGCCACAAAACCTAATGTTAAATATCCGGCCGATCGGTGTCTCATTCGGCTGACTCGTTTACAGATTTAATAACCGACGCGGCTTACAGCAAAGATCGCGTTTCCTGAAGCCTGAATTGCATTCCTACCTTGTTGGTTATTAATTTAAGCGTTCAATCCGGAATTAAAATAATGGTTTTGTTAATTCACCCTAACTCCACTCCATCATTTTCCACTTTTGAAATTGCCCTCAGGGTTCGGCTCGGCTCGGCGCTTGTCGTTCCTCCCACAGTCCTAAACTACAGACACGTTAGAAGGAGTGACGATTTTAGGACTTCGTCCCGCATTTCACCCACGGCTTCCGGAACAGACTTCACCCCTGTGACCTGGAATGGAATTATGCGGGATTGTTATTTATTTATTTATATTTTTGATGTAGTGAGAAGTTAAGCAAAATGAAACATTTTATTGGCTAACTAGAAAGATTGCAATATGCAAGCTTTGGAGGCAACTCAGGCCCCTTCTTCAGGCGAGACTACATCCATAATGGCTAACACGGTACAATACCCTTGTACTTTATATTCTTCAGAAAACGGAAAGTTGAAGCTTCCATCAGTTTGATTTTTGCGTTGAGGTCGGTTATGTCACTTTTGAGATGAGATGCGACAAGTCTGTCTGTTATGAAATGTCGGCTGTGGAACTGCGAAGTTACCGAGGCAGAAACTGTCTAATAAAGCGAGTGTTTTAATTCTTTTAAGGAGAGACGTTTATGGGCCGTTGCTGTTCACATTTTCTAATGAAAAGTGTAACAGTTCGCGCTTATCGTGTATATACAGTAAGTGTCTGCGGTTCAGACACGAGTTGTTATAGCTCTTTAAACAGGCCTTTATGGTCCTTATAGATATTTTAGTAGATCTTCTTTTGTTTATTCTTTAGCAGATTTGACGGGCATGAACTGATCTGTTTATGTAGGAATGGCGAACCCCGACAAGAGTGCAATCGCGGGCAACAAATGTATAAATGAGGCAGAGGCTGTCCGCGACTGTTTTTCTTTCTTTTTTTTATTTATTACAGTTAACATGTTACTGTATATGTAACTGTAGTTTATTACTCCCTGTGGTTAATTCGTTGTGATTTTTTTTATGTTTGTTTATAAACGATCTCTCTTTACAGGCGGCAACTGCTGATCCAGTTGTTAATGAGGCGCTCCGTAAAAACAACCCGAAGCTCCAGTTTGTTCTTCACTGAAATTAAATCACATTGTCGGCAAATCTTTTGAATGTCGCTGTGGACGTCGATTTTTTTTCTAGCATCTTCTAGCCCTTTGTCCAGACGTGACGAGTTGTTGATGGGGTTCTGCGAGCTTATAATCACTGAAAGACAAAATTCTTATTAAATTAATAATAAAATACTTAAGAACTACAAACAGAATTATGTTTCCTACTCCATACGATTCTTTTAAAAAGAGGGGTTTAAATGCAGAAACAAGTGGATCAATCCAAATATTGTCAACTTTTTATAGATCATTTTGTGAGAATTAAATATGATTGTAATAATTATAATGCGAAGAAGAAAAAAAGGACATTCTTGCCTGTCCTTGAATATTAGACATGTGTGCCAAAACACCGCGGCCGACTTCATTTGATTTGGAAAAACGCAACCCGACGAAAAGCTGATGATAGACTTGGATTGTTAAAACATGAAATAAATAAACGAATACGATTTCCCAAACGTGGGATGTCACAAAAATATCAGCACAGATATAGTAAGGTAACGAATATATACCGTTAATATGTTTAAAAAATATGAATTCGAATCCCGAGCCTGATAGCCATTGTGTGGAGATCGCACATTCCACATTTTCCCCCTGCCGGGCTCTTTGACAAGTACGGGAGTGTTCGGTTGTTTGCCGATTTACAGGCCATTTGATCGCGGAGACTTCAGGCGTCCAGTCCGGAGTTGCTTCCCGACCTGCTCTCGATCGAATTAAGCAGGTTTGAGAATATCAGGCTATACGATGTTAATAATACAACAACAACGACTCTACTACTACTACTACTACCAATGATAATAATAACAACAATACTACTACTACTGGGGCTGTGACGCCCTGGTAGCGCTGCTGCCTCGCAGTTAGTGGATCTGGGTTCGCTTTCCGGGTCCTCCCTGCCTGGCGTTTGCATGTTCTCCCTGTGTCTGCGTGGGTTTAATAATACTAATAATAACAATACTACAATGATAATAATAATAACAATACTACTACTAATAATAATAACAATACTACTACTAATGATAATAATAATAATAAAATACTACTACTACTACTAATAATAATAATAATGATAATGATGATGATAATAATAATAACAATACTAATACTACTACTAATGATAATAATAATAACAATAATAATAACAATAACAATACTACTAATAATAATACTAATAATAACAATAACAATACTACTACTACTAATAATAATAATAATAATAACAACAATACTACTACTACTACTACTAATGATAATACTACTACTACTAATAATAATAATAATAATAATAATAATAATAATAACAATACTACTACTAATAATAATAATAACAATACTACTAATGATAATAATAATTATTATTATTATATTTGCCTGATGCCTTTATCCAAGATGATTTAAAACACCTGAGACACAATCAGTTACATTTCTTTTGTTGTTCCAATTGGAGCCCAGGCATGTGAAGTGACCTGCTCAGGGTCCCACAGTGTCAGTGGTGAGATTTGAACCCACAACCTCAGGGTTTGAAGTCCAAAGACTTAACTACTACAGGCCTTTATCACTACTGATGTTGTCGTTGTTGTTAACTATCCTGTCATAAATTGTTATTAATGTACTCCACTCAGAACTAATATGTTTATATGTTGTGGAAGATGCAGAGGTAGGCAGGAGTGCAATCAATCAATATTAGTTTATTAAGAGATTAATAAAAAAGTGAGTAGCATGGAGCTTTCTGCTTGCAAGTCAGAAAAACTCTAACTTCCTCATCTTCAGCCTGCTTATATTGTTTATTACCGCTCTGTGCCCTTCTTCACAATACTCTTACACTTGTTTCAGCATTTCCTCTTTTACAACCTTTTTGTATGTCATCACATTTTCATTCTTATTCATAGAACATTCTTTTGCTAATGGTTGTTTTTATGTGATTAAAAAACATTCTTTGATTAACAGTTGCTGTCACCCTGCTTTAAATATTCTTGCTTACGCACACACTTAATTAGTCAATTGCTTATATCAGCATATCAATACCGGTATATTAGTAATACATATATTTTAGCATCCACAATGTTACCCTGTGTGATTTGTAATAATGATTAATCTCACGTTTTTATGGAGAGCGAAGATGAAAAAAGGTTTATAACAGAATACAGGCCACTGGTAACCAATGCTGTAGAAAAGCAAACGCTGGGAAAAATGCCCATGGAAAAAAAAATATCTCAACTTACTCTTGACACACAATCCACATGTCAGTTATTCGGTCATTAGCTCACAATATGATAAACATCACTTTTTTGCCTAAATAATGTTAACTACGTGTCTCAGGAAATATTATTGTACGTTAAAAATAGGAAACGCAAGTCAAACAGAAATAAGATTTGACTTTAAGTTCCGCCTCACCTCCCCCATTCATTGGTTAAGTATCCTGTCATCAATTCAAAAAGTCAGTATCATGTGACTTGCATTTCCTATTTATGATGTGTGCTGAATTCTGGGAAGTATTTATTTAATAAATTGTTATCAAAATTAATTTTGAAAGTTGTCAGCAAATGACCGGAAAACTCGCACGTGGCGAGTAACGGGAGATTTTTTTTTTTTAATGGATGCTTTTCATGTCCTTTGTCATTCTTTCAGCATTGGTCTCCATCGTCACTTGTTCTATCATAAAACTTCATCTCCGTTTTACATGAAAAAATCAGCTCTATAATTCTTCTCAGTCATCAGTAAAAACACAGGGGGTAAGTAACATAAACTTATCATTTTGGGTTTGCAGGACATTGTGATCCTCTACAGTTCTTAATAACACTTTTTTAGCCTTTACTTTCTTTTTGTCACTTTTTTTTACCGATTACTAGCACTTTGAGCTACTTTCATTTGAACATGTGCTACAATAATTCAACCTTGCTGTTGTTAATTATAATAATAATGAAAGGTGGCACGGTGGCACAGTGGGTAGCGCTGATGCCTCGCAGTGAGGAGACCTGGGTTCGCTTCCCGGTTCCTCCCTGCGTGAAGTTTGCATGTTCTCCCCGTGTCTGCGTGGGTTTCCTCCCACAGTCCAAAGACATGCAGGTGAGGTGCATTGGTGATCCTAAATTGTCCCCAGTGTGTGCTGGTGTGTGGGTGTCCTATGGTGGGCTGGTGCCCTGCCCAGGATTTGTTTCCTGCATTTCACGCTGTGTTGGCTGGGATTGGCTCCAGCAGACCCCCATGACCCTGTGTTTGGATTCAGCGGGTTGGAAAATGGATGGATGGCTAATAATAATAACAATAATGAAGGTATAAATTGAGAAAACAGGAAGTCGTTGTGATTTGATGAGGAGCCAGAGTGTGGAATACACATTTCACAAAATGACCACACATGTGAATTCTTTTAGGAAGGAATGGTGTGTTAATGAGGCAATTTGCAAACTTGAGGATAATGAATTGATTTTATCTTATTTGAAATTTGATTAGGTATTGATTTTTCTATGGGGTGGTTGTGCTTTCTTTGTTTCTTTACTTATAATGTGCACTACTAGTCAACGTTTTAGAACACCCCCATTTTCTAGTTTATACTGATATTCGAGCTGTTCAAGTGTAGTGATTAATCTGTAATGATACAAAGGGACATAGTAAACTGCCAGAGGTCGGATACCAAAAACTGAAAAAAGAACTTCATTTTTCAGAGTTAAAAAAATAAAACAGTTTTATGTTTCCAGGGGTTTCACACAAACTGCTGACTTTCAGAAGTGTGTCCTCTAATTCTGGTGTGGCTTCTGTGTCTTCCACCCTGCTTCTTTCAGATTTTCCTTCACTTCCTTTTGATGGTGTATAGGAAACGATACTCACAGACATCCTGGCTTTATTTGCAATTTCTCCAAAGGAAAGACCTTCACCTTTGGGGGTTATGATGGTCCACCTGTCTTCCTTTGTTAATTTTCCTTTTTTCTCACCACTTTGATGCCAGTTTAGAGTGCAGTGTTGTTCAAATAACGCTTCAGAGAGTGCGTAACAACACAACAGACAGAGGGTTTTAAGTAATCGACCAAAGTTAGAACACCTGCAGGAATTGTTAGCATTAACTTTCAAGGCTAATTTATGTCCATTGCTGCATAAAGACCATTTTGTGTAACTCTAAAATGTTTTGGTAAATTTGACTTACGTTTCCTTTTTGGTAAATTAAACTACTTTTTTACTTATTTTTGTAGCATTGAAGGTTATTCTCTAGACTAGAACTGCTTAACTTTTAATAAATGCTGGAAAAATTTGAGTTTTCTAAAACATCTGACCAAACTCAAACTCTTTTTTTCTTTCTTTCTTTCTTTTTCTTTCTTTCTTTCTTTCTTTCTCTAACACTTTGGGCATCCTTGGATTTAATTCCTAAAGTGAAGCCATCTTTCTTCACTTCCTGATATATAGCTCTAATGGCAATGCTAAAATGCTTATACATACAGTGTAGTGCAAACCTAGAAGGGTCTTTCTTTCTTTCTTTCTTTCTTTCTTTCTTTCTTTCTTATTCAATTGACCTGTGTTTGGTAAATTTATGGAAAAGCTGTCCATAAATTTGCATAGTTTGTCAATTTTTCTTTCTTTCTTTCTTTCTTTCTTTAACATTTATCCGCTCTATTAATGGCTTTATCTAATAAGAAGTTAAACCATTTATTTACTAACTTAACCAACTAAACCATCCAATGCCCTGCCATTATTGTCCCAAAATGTTCTTTGAATTGAAAAGTTGTTTGAGATGTTTTTTAATCCCATTTGAGGTATTTTGTGTTTATATATAAATTATAAACTTTATATTAAGTATGCTGTTGAGCCATCTACAGCAATTACATAATACCTTAATACAACAGACCGATTTTTATTTCGATATTGAAGCTAAAAGTGACTTACGACATTGGAGAGTCGATTGATTACATTTCCTTTGTTTTACTAATTGGAAACCATGGGTCACGTGACTAGCTCAGGGTCACACCACGGTGTCAGTAGCGCGATCTGAACCTACCACCTCTGGGTTTGAAGTCCGAAGCCTTAACCACTAAACCGCAGCTCATCATTTCCTGGTTATTTATTAGTACTATTAAACCATCCATCCATTCATCCATTATCCAACCCGCTATATCCTAACTACAGGGTCACGGTGGTCTGCAGGAGCCAATCCCAGCCAACACAGGGCGCAAGGCAGGAAACAAACCCCGGGCTGGGCGCCAGCCCACCGCAGATTGTTAAACCTCTTAATAAATAAAGACTCTTCCTGGAACCCTCATGTGGATGGTGCCTTTGGCCATAAAAAAAATGGATCGTATGTATTTATAGAAGTGTACAGTACTGCACCTTTTTTGGGTTTTTGCCGTTCCCTTTAGATGCATGCCCATTAATTAATTTTGCACGAATGCTTTATACTTGTAGGGAACTTGTAGAGAAACCTTACTTAAACGTAAATAAATCAATTAATACATATTTGAAACAAATTGAATTAAATAAATAAATAGATGCATTGTTAATAGAAATAAATAAATATTTGCAATAAATAAATAAATAAATATATGGAAGATAATGATCCGCTATGACAAACCCCTAATGGGAGTAGCCGAAAGAAGAAGACGATTTCTAATCATTCGTTATATTTGCTATCTGCTTTTATTCACGCCAAGGATGTATTGATTTATTGATTTATTTCCAGAAAGACGTCTATCCTTTTGCTCTCATAACTGAAATGTGCTCTTAATTTTTAAATATATATATATATATATATATATATATATATATATATATATATATATATATATATATATATATATATATATATATATTTTTTTTTAAGAAAATTACATTGCATACAACCAAGTCGAATTTCTACAACAAATGACTAAACTTAAAAAGGAAAGAAAAAAAGATCAGAAAGTTTAACAAAAAAACAAGAACAAAAAAAAAAAGACGAAAACTAACCGAACAGAATTCAACCCCCAAGTGTTCCTATATAACCCTTCATCTTTCTTTCTTTGTTTCTTTCGATCTGCAGATATGCCAGGCGTGGTTATCGCCGATCTTGCAAACTGCGCTGTCACCTCCTTTGTATTCTGGGGATCAACATGTCAGTAACTGTAAACGGATTAAAACCATGTCAGTAAGAATATTCAGCTCATAACACATTTAATATTTGTGTTTGTATTGCGCAAGCAGCTGCAATGTAAACACATCTGCGCACAACTGAGTGCGGACGAGGCGTTCATGTCTTGCGCTTCTCGAGGACTGCGCGAGTCTAATGGCGTTATTGTCAGTCGTGAAGCTTCGTCTTAGGCTTTGTATAGCGTCCGTCACATTGAATTGATTCACAGTGTGTGTGTGGCGCAGCGGTTAAGGCTTCAAACCCTGAGATTCTGGGCTCAAATCTCGCCACTCACATGGTGTGACCCTGAGCAGGTCACTTCACCCACCTGTGCTCCAATTGGAAAAATAATGGAAATTTAACCAATTGTATCATAAATGCTGTAAGTCGCTTTAGATAACGGCGTCGGCCAAATAAAGAAACTATAATGTAAATGTCTCGGTCGTATAGAATCAAAGAGGAGCATTTCATTATGTATGGCCACAACCGAAATCTTTAATGTAGGCGGCCTAGCAGGACCTAATAGATCAAGAAAACGGGAATTTTGCCTGAGTTACTGTTCAAATGCAGCGAGAGTCGTTTCAGAACCGGGAACACATTGACATTTCACTAATCTGTTATCATCTATTCATTGTTATTTATGGGACCAATGGATCTAAAGAAAAGGTTCTTTCATGTGGACCGTTCATTTGGGAATCAAAAACAGTTCCCTATAAGGCATCGCTGAAATACCAGCTTGGCATTTATTTAAAAAGGTTGATAGATAGATAGATAGATAGATAGATAGATAGATAGATAGATAGATAATAATAATAATAATAATAATAATAATAATAATAATAATAATAATAATAATAATAATAATAATACATTTTATTTATATACCGCCATTCCCATGCTCAAGGCACTTACAGGATATAAGAAAGAACGGCAGAGTATACAGTGCATTGTACAAACCAGATAAATAAATGAAGATTACGAGAGTGATAGATAGATAGATAGATAGATAGATAGATAGATAGATAGATAGATAGATAGATAGATAAAATGAAAGGCACTATATAGATAGCCAGATAGAACTTTATTTGTTCCCATGAGGACATTTGGTATCTTACATTGCATGTTCTCCCCATGTCTTTGTGGGTTTCCTCCTGTTACCTCCCATAGTCTAAACATACGCAAGTTTGGTGCGTTGGCACAGCTTGTTTGGCCCATGTGTAGCTGACGTGTGTGCTTGTATTCGCCCAGCGATCGACCGACGTCCTGTCCAGGGTTTGTTCTTGCCTTGCGCCCTATGCTTGCTGGGATAGGCTACGGCACCAATTACCCATGACCACTCCCTCTGCCATCCTCCGCCTACCCAAACCATACCCTCTCTCCCCAAACCGAGACCATGTTCATTAGGCTAGAAAATGTACTGACTAATATCTGTAGGGTGCCGCACCGTGTTAACCATTATGAATGTATAAGAAGTCAAGCAAAATGGCACCTTTTATTGGCTAACTAAAAAGATTACCATATGCAAGCTTTCGAGGCAATTCGTGCCCTTGGCTGCCTGATGATTCCATCTTGCCTGAAGAAGGGGCCTGAGTTGCCTCGAAAGCTTGCATATTGTAATCTTTCTAGTTAGCCAATGAAAGGGGTCGTTTTGCTTAACGTCTGATTAATATCTAATAGACAATTTTGAAAATTGTGATTTCTCTACAATAAAAAAATACAGCATATATATGTACAACGAATCACTTCATGAATTTTCCAGATCGATTGTTCCTGTGACGATCGCAAACAATTTAATACACTTAATAAATGTATATAGGCCTATCTCGAATATGTAGAAACGTTCGTTTTAATAATCGAAACTTTTTCCCTGATGCCCTGAATGTTAGGAATATACGAGTATCGTTTCTGTCACTGTAACACTTTCATGAATTACTCAATTGAACAGGCAGCGGTGTGGTGGTTACGTTTTTGGACCTCAGTCCCTGAGATCCTGGGTTCGAGTCCCGCTACTGACTCAGTGTGATTCCTGATCAAGTGACTTCACCTTCCTGTGTTTCAGCTGGAAAAACAAAACAAGTGTTTCTCAAATGATGTAATTCGTTTTGGATAAATGCGTCAGAGAAATAATTAATCAAAATAAATGGATTCAATTCATTGACATGCCGGGGGCTGCCCTGTGTGAATGCAGGTGGGTCGCGAAGTGGGTACTGGCACTCTGTCCATGCAGGACCGTTTCTGCTTTTCGCCAAATAATAACAAGGAGGGTTCGACCCACCCGAAGAGGATTAAGAAGTTTTGAAATATGTTATGACATATGACTAACGTATTCTCTCTTATCTCTGCAAAGTGTGTTCATACTACACTTATTGTATGCCATTTAGTAGTCTGCAAGAAGGTATCGATCACAAAAAAAGTAAGAATACCGACATTAACTTCAGTCCTATAGTGTCGTTTTACTTGTGCCTCTGTAGTCCGCACACCACACTCTCTGTCACCCGACATCTAAGGCAGTTGTGTGGTTCTCACGAACTCGCATGCATGTCGTAAGGCTAAGGGCTTTAAAATCTTAATCTGTATATGAAGAAAGCATTAAAATTAATTAGCAAACAGACTTGAGGCATTTCTTTAGAAATTCGGACAAACCGCCTCCACCGGTTTGTCTCAGTGCGCTGATACCGAAGATAACTGAGGACGAGGCTTCCCAAAGGATTTACGGAGCAGTCTCGGCGTTCTTTCTGAGGGCTTACATTAGAAAAAGTATTCGAAGACACACGGGACACATACAGGATTATAACTGAAATCGCGAGGCCCGATAATTAAACAAACTACGCGAAGACAACGATCGCTTCCCGAATTCTTACTGTGGAGTGACTGCTGCTTGAAAAAAAGAAATAACGTAAAGAAAACGAAAGAGCCGAGGCCGCGAAAACACTAAAAACAACAGCGAACTGACTCCCGGGCGTCCATTCAAGGGGCACGAAGCCGGCTGGTGATGATAGGCGTATTCCATGCGATCGTTAGAAAAGATAAAAATAACACACGAGGAGGCAGCAAAACAAACTTCGGTAATCCAAATTGTTTTTAAGACCCATTCCTACACGCCGAGCTCTTGATGTTCTCATCTTTAATGTTTTGCGTGCCTTAACTCTGGGAATCCTACCCTTTCACGTTTTTTTAACTATTTCCTTTTTTGAAGCGTTTGTATATAACTAGGATGCTTTTAGCTTTGCACTCCTGCATAAAGTTTCATAAAATAATGAAGAATGGATTGAACTCTCACAAAAGAATATAATGAATATTCTGAGAATATGCTGATCTGAGATGACAGACGTAAAGGTCCGCTAAAGGCGATTTCGAGTTGAATCTTAAAGCATAAAAACCTTCTTCTTCTTCTAATTTGTATTAGTAGTAGTAATATAGTAGTTCTAATTATTATTATTATTATTATTATTATTATTATTATTATTATTATTATTATTATTATTATTATTATTATTATTATTATACTAATAATTCTAAAGAGTTTGCATGTTCTCTACGTGTGTGCGTGGGTTTCCTTCCACAGTCCAAAGACATGCAAGTTAGGTGAACTGGCGACGCTAAATTGGCCCGAGTGTGTCTGTGAGTTGGCCCTGTGATGGACTGAAGCCCAGGGTTTGTTCCTGCATTTACACCCAATGCTAGCTGGGATAGTCTCCAGCAGACCCCTGTGACCCTGGTCCAGATTAAGCTGATTAGAAAATGACATGATGTTATTCATAATAATAATAATAACTAGCAGTAGTAGTAGTCGCATCGGGACAATGTCTTCTTGATTTGAAGAATTAACCTAGCTTCTGGTGACATTACACTGAACACTTTTAATAAAATAATTGGATAAATGGCTGCTATTACTACTACTACTACTACTACTACTACTGCTAATAATAATAATAATACAAATAATTAGTAATAGAAGAGTAGTACTAAATGCTGGCATCACGACATTGTCTTCTTGATCTGAAAAACACAGCCCAGCTTCTTGTGCACTGAATTAGCACTTTTAATAAAATTATAGGATAAATGCCAGGAGTGCCTGTTTAGGGATCCATCTCTTCTGGTCTAAGAACATCTAGGAGATGGTCACAAGCTTCTTCTTCTTACTTATATTATTATTATTATTATTATTATTATTATCCTATCATTTTATTAAAAGTGCTAATGCAGTGCACAAGAAGCTTGGCTCTGTTCTTCAAGTCAAGAAGACATTGTCCAGATGTCAGCATTTAGTACTACTCTTCTACTACTAATTATTATTATTATTATTAGTGTTGTTGTTGATGTTGTTATTATTATTTATTGTTATTATTATCATTACCCATCACTCTAATTGTTTTATTAAAAGTGTTCAGTGCAATGTCACCAATAGCTGGGCTCTATTCTTCAAGTCAAGAAGACATTATTGGAATGCCAGTATATACAACTACTACTGCTGTTATTACTACTACTAATAATAATAATAAGAAGAAGAAGAAGAAGAAGAAGAAGAAGAAGCTTGTGACCATCTCCTAGATGTCCTTGTACCAGAAGAGATGGATCCCTAAACAGGCACTCCTGGCCTGATATGAAAGACACTATATAATACACAGATAGATAGATAGATAGATAGATAGATAGATAGATAGATAGATAGATAGATAGATAGATAGATAGATAGATAGATAGATAGATAGGAAAGACACTATATGATAGATAGATAGATAGATAGATAGATAGATAGAGATAGATAGATAGGAAAGACACTATATGATAGATAGATAGATAGATAGATAGATAGATAGATAGATAGATAGATAGATAGATAGATACATAGATACATAGATAGATAGATATAAAAGGCACTATATAGTACATAGATAGATAGATAAATAGGAAAGGCACTATATGATAGATAGATAGATAGATAGATAGATAGATAGATAGATAGGAAAGACACTATATGATAGATACAGTGGTGTGAAAAACTATTTGCCCCCTTCCTGATTTCTTATTCTTTTGCATGTTTGTCACACAAAATGTTTCTGATCATCAAACACATTTAACCATTAGTCAAATATAACACAAGTAAACACAAAATGCAGTTTTTCAATGATGGTTTTTATTATTTAGGGAGAAAAAAATCCAAACCTACATGGCCCTGTGTGAAAAAGTAATTGCCCCCTTGTTAAAAAATCACCTAACTGTGGTGTATCACACCTGAGTTCAATTTCCGTAGCCACCCCCAGGCCTGATTACTGCCACACCTGTTTCAATCAAGAATTCACTTCAATAGGAGCTGCCTGACACAGAGAAGTAGACCAAAAGCACCTCAAAAGCTAGACATCATGCCAAGATCCAAAGAAATTCAGGAACAAATGAGAACAGAAGTAATTGAGATCTATCAGTCTGGTAAAGGTTATAAAGCCATTTCTAAAGCTTTGGGACTCCAGAGAACCACAGTGAGAGCCATTATCCACAAATGGCAAAACATGGAACAGTGGTGAACCTTCCCAGGAGTGGCCGGCCGACCAAAATTACCCCAAGAGCGCAGAGATGACTCATCCGAGAGGTCACAAAAGACCCCAGGACAACATCTAAAGAACTGCAGGCCTCACTTGCCTCAATTAAGGTCAGTGTTCACGACTCCACCATAAGAAAGAGACTGGGCAAAAACGGCCTGCATGGCAGATTTCCAAGATGCAAACCACTGTTAAGCAAAAAGAACATTAGGGCTCATCTCAATTTTGTTAAGAAACATCTCAATGATTGCCAAGACTTTTGGGAAAATACCTTGTGGACTGATGAGACAAAAGTTGAACTTTTTGGAAGGCAAATGTCCCGTTACATCTGGCGTAAAAGGAACACAGCATTTCAGTAAAAGAACATCATACCAACAGTAAAATATGGTGGTGGTAGTGTGATAGTCTGGGGTTGTTTTGCTGCTTCAGGACCTGGAAGGCTTGCTGTGATAGATGGAACCATGAATTCTATTGTCTACCAAAAAATCCTGAAGGAGAATGTTCGGCCATCTGTTCGTCAACTCAAGCTGAAGCGATCTTGGGTGCTGCACCAGGACAATGACCCAAAACACACCAGCAAATCCACCTCTGAATGGCTGAAGAAAAATAAAATGAAGACTTTGGAGTGGCCTAATCAAAGTCCTGACCTGAATCCAATTGAGATGCTATGGCATGACCTTAAAAAGGCGGTTCATGCTAGAAAACCCTCAAATAAAGCTAAATTACAACAATTCTGCAAAGATGAGTGGGCCAAAATTCCTCCAGAGCGCTGTAAAAGACTCATTGCAAGTTATCGCAAACGCTTGATTGCAGTTATTGCTGCTAAGGGTGGCCCAACCAGTTATTAGGTTCAGGGGGCAGTTACTTTTTCACACAGGGCCATGTAGGTTTGGATTTTTTCTCCTAAATAATAAAACCATCATTTAAAACTGCATTTTGTGTT